>NC_061115.1:109557922-109566809 GCF_002878395.1 Capsicum annuum | reverse complement strand
AACAATACATATCAAAAGAGGATCGGGATCATATCTACTTATCAAAATCCAAGAAGCGATAAGTAGAGTGTCACACTTATGCTCAAACAACTGTTATAAGGGCAAAGAAACTCGACTTGGACAAATCTGGCTTACGGATGGTCAAGTTTATAAAGAAACACATTCTCAGAACTTCATGATTCAAACTTTACTAAAAGAAGTCAAGCACAGATATCATAGATGATTGGGTTAAATCTTGAAAAGTTGTTGTATCTCACTGTTTAGTAAATAATATTTGAGGCATCCCAATGGTAAGTTCATTCAAAACATAAAGACGGGTGATTAATGCATTCTCAAAGTCAAATTCTTAAAGCCAAATTCTTCAAAATTCAGGAAACTTCAGACAAATAGGACTATATAAATCACATTACAGAATAGTAATTAACATGAAGCAAGTCACACGGATAAATAAATAAACTAAGGTACACATTAGCTTGAATTATGTCTAGCAGGATGCATCATAATGGTGAAGAAAATCTATAAAATTTTCAGTCTACGGGATTGCTTTAAGATGTTATCTCACAGAGAAAGGAAAAAATACACATTAAACTTTCTCGAGAGTCAACAGGAGGTCCAATTATGATAACAAAAACGGACCGGGATATTCTCTGTAGATCAACATAAGATAAGAGGGTGAAATCATTGTCAAATAATCCTACTAAGTCTCTGGATGCTCCTTTCAAATGGACAACTAATTCATCGACAAAACGGAGATAAATAAAGCCAATTCCATGACAGAGTTTTCAGCCATATGAATGAGATTAAGGAGAAAAGCTTTCACCTTTTTAGGAAAAGCGAACCGAAACTTCGTCGGAACGACTCCCACCACAGTTTCAATTTGCTATTAGAAGTCCAGCGATTTGGATGAATTTTTGATAGTGCCCTGAAGATTTCTTGGTTACGTAGGGTAGGGTTAGAGGTGCGCACCTCCAGAACCCTCAAGTTTTTCCCCAAGAAAATCCTCCCTTTGAAGCCTATCCCTCAGCCTCTATTTATAGGCAAAATTGGGGGAAAATATTAGAGTTTCGGATTTGAAAGGGTGGATTCAAATCCGAATTTTGAAATTCATTTTTTGAGGTCCCCAGTAGAACAAAGAAAAGAAACGTTTAGGCATTAATTATTTGCCCAAAATGGATGAGCATGATCTGAAAAAAGGGAAAGATGGATGAATTTGTAGCCATTCTTAGCTGAAGCAGTGGTTGACGCTGTTCTCGGTTACAGCGTTTTGACTGTTGTTGATGTTGTTTGGTCATTGAGATTGTTGATAATAACGTTGTGGTTACGGCGTGTTGTTGCTGGATGCTATATTGCTGTTGTTGTTTGGGTGTTAAACGTTGTATTGTTGTTGAGAGAATGGGAGGATGGGCCGGTGGATGGTGGGCCGACCTGCTGGTTATGGAGTTGGGCCTATTAGGGTGATCTGTTGATGGCCCAAAATGGGAGAGGGGTTGTTAATAGAGGAGGAATTTCCCAAAATAAAACAACCATTATTAACTCCAATTATGGTTATCTTATATTAATAAAATGGTCACAATTAAATACATTTCGATAAAACTGAGACGAAATTATCTTCTAATTAATTTAACGAATTTCTCAAATTCGATAATTTCAAAATAACTATTAAATAAAGCACAATTTTATTTTATTTCTTTTTTTCAATAATAATAATAATAATATAATAATAATAATAAATAAAAATTAAGAAACTAATTATGTTATCAATTTCTTATTTTAAATCAATAAAAGTAGAATATTTACAATTTAATAAACAAATTTCACTCTGAATAAATTTTAAAGCACTTTCTTTAACTGATAATTATATATTCATGTAAAATTAAACACTAAATATACTGATTTTACCTAAATTCAAAAGGTAGAGTTGAAATTTATCTCAAAATAACTAAAAATATATGTTTTAAAACTATTTAAAATTGAAAAATTCAAAAACTAATTTGAAATGTGAAGGGTAAAAATTAGGTGTAAACAACTGTCACCTCTCTTTAGTTAGGGTGGATGCGAGTAACCCTGAGCAAAGGGAGTTTGACGTCTCTAATTTTGTCCGACCATAAATTATCTCTTGAAAAAAATTGGTTTACGCACGATTGTTTTTGCGGAGCTATGGCCGGACCCTAGCATCGGGTTTCCTACATGTCTCAGATTACATAAGAATTCAGGTCACTTGTAGTTCATAAAGTTTGATTTTAAAGCACAATTTTTAAAGAATTCATAAGCTATTTCGAGTTTTGAATTTTGGTGAAACCGAATAACTATGGAATAAGAGGATTGGGGGAAAGGTTGGAACGCAGTTGAGTTTTCTATATAAAGCCCAGCCTACATATCCCAATGATTCAAGAAATCAGACTATATGTAGTTTGACTCGATCGATAGAAATCTTTTATTTTAGATGATCTTTAGCTCGGGATGAGTGAAAAATATATCGAGTTATGGAAAAGAGGCTTACATTTATCTCAATCACGAATGTGGAGTCCCTTACACCCACAACTAAGAGCTACATGGACATAATTTCCAAACCTCTAGGATTGTTGTCACCTGATTTTCAAAGAAGGGGAAGACTACCTCTGGTGCGAGTTCAGAATTTGCCCCAGAGGCAAAACTGAGACAAAAAAATATCCTAAAATACCCACATGCATTCTAATAGGGGTGTGGTTTGATGGTGGTGAAAGTCTTCATTTAGCTCGAGTCTAAAGAGTTTGAATTCCTCTTCAGACTATATCCCAGTTCGCTGCTAAGAAAAAATTTCACGTTGTGCTATGTCCTTTTTGGAGTCGTCCACACCTGTGGTTTTGATTTGAGAATTTCATCCTTTTTTATGCTCTCGACAACAACTCAAACAAATGGTTATTTGTAAATATAGCATTACATAAACATAAATTGGCGCAAACTTATTTAACCATGCTATACTGAGATAGTCGAACCTGTTCTGGAAATATTATGTCACTTTAAACGGGGTGACAATCCAACATGCATCGGTAAAAAGTGAATGACTTATCTTGAATGTAATACGTCACTTCGAATGGAGTGATGATCCAACGTATCTCATTAAAGGGCGGATAACCCATTTAAAATACAACATGCCACTTTGAATGGAGTGACGGTCCAACGTGTTTGAAGGACGGATGACTCATCTTGAATATAATATGCCACTTTGAATGGAGTGACGATCCAACGTATCTCATTGAAGGTCGGATGAGCCACTTTGAATATAACATGCCACTTTGAACGGAGTGATAGTCCAACATGTCTCATTGAAGGGCGAACGACCCATCTTGAATATAACATATCACTTGAATGGGGTGACGACCCAAAGTGTCTCAATGAAAGGCGGATGACCAATGTTGAATGTAATATGTCACTTGAATGGGGTGACAACCCAACGTGTCTCATCGAAAAATGGATAACCAACATTGAATATAACATGTCACTTGTATGGGGTGGCGACCTAACGTGTCTCATTGAAAGGCAGACTACCCATTAAAAATGTAATATGCCACTTTAAATGGAGTGACGATCAACATGTCTTATTGAAGGGCGAACGACCCATTTAAAATATAACATGCCACTTTGAACGGAGTGACGGTCCAACGTGTCTCATTGAAGGGCGGACGACCCATTTTAAATATAACATGCCACTTTGAACGGAGTGACAGTCCAACATGTCTTATTGAAGGGCAGACGACCCATCTTGAATATAACATATCACTTGAATGGGTGACGACCCAAAGTATCTCATTGAAATTTGGACGACCAATATTAAATGTAACATGTCACTTGAATGGGGTGATGACCCAACGTGTCTCATTGAAAGGCGGATAACCAATGTTGAATGTAACATGTCACTTGAATGGGGTGACGACCTAACGTGTCTCATTGAAAGACGAACGACCAATATTGAATATAACATATCACTTGAACGGGATGACGACCCAACATGATGAAATTCATCCTTTGAATCAGGAGTCCTTCAAAAGACTTACGCATATCCTGAGATTCTGGATTGGACCCTCAAACTTTGAGAAGATACTTTTGCATTATTTATTAGAGGTGATCCTACATAATGTCACCTGTACAACTTGAACAACACTCATAAATAATGGAATAATTTGTTATAACAAAGTCAAGAATAATGAGATGAAGTTGTTTGACTCATGATAAGTAGTTTGGATAATATCTCCACATCTTCATCTTTATTCCAGATCATTTTCCTATAAAATCAGAGAAAGTGTTAGAGATCATGACAAAGTAATAGAAACATAAATCAAGAGGAAAATTGAGGGAGTGAAGTTGCCTGGATTATTATGGCAAGGTCACAGTGGGTCTAATAATTCCTTGTGTCATGCTTAACGTTGCCAATTTGGTGACTTCACTGTTCCTGCATCCAAAGAAAGATTCTTAGTTTTAAGAAACTGACTGTGTTGATATTATCTTGCTCTCCTGATGCACCTCGTTGATCATTGATTTACAAATTTTTTGATCTTGAAGTATAACTTTTATGGATTTTTTTAGGGCCCTCCTCAAAACTCTGCCCCGATCTATAAAATATGACTCCCGAACTTTCTTACAACTTATGTGGTATGTAATTTTTGAGATCTTCTCAAAAATTTTGCCCTAGTCTAAAATGCAAAACACTTGAGTTGTATCCAGTGTAGAGTACTCTCAATAACGTCTGATCTTCAACTTTGTAGCACGTGTGAAATTTTTGAGACCTTCTAAAAAATTCCTGCCCCAGTTACATGCTTTAATGTCATCTTCTCAAAAAATTTGTCATAGTTTCTATGAAATTTTTATGAAAAATATGACCGAGTCAATGTAGCGCCTACGCATTCCATTGATGTAGAAAAGCTAGTTCCAACATAAAATGAGAAGAGAAATCTTCTAGGGGGTTGACCGAAGCCGACATAGGCCGCCTACGTATCCCTTTCTTGGGAATTCAAGTCAAACATAGTTCATAGGTACAGTGAAAAGATAAGTTTTCTAAGGGATTGACCAAAGCCAACATAGGCCGCCTACGTATCCCTTTCTTGGGAATTCGGGTCAAACGTAGCTCAAACAAAATAAAAGGGATATTTAAAATTTTTTGATAACATAATCGAAGCCAATATAGGCCGACTACGTATTCCACAAGGGAAATCATGTCGAACGTAGTTCATTACAACTAAAAGGATGCAATTATAAGGAAATCAAATCATAAAGTGTGATTACAAGGAAATAAGCAATAGAACGCGATTACAAGGAAATAAAATGAGAAAGTACGAATACAAGGAAAAGAAACGCTAACTTTTAAATGCAGGATACAAGGATGCCAAAAGTACGTCCTTTTAAGAGAAATTTATGATTCCAATGACTACTTATTGTGATTGGGCAACGGGTTTTTGTTAACATTAGCTGGAGCCTCTTCAAGCGTTATCACCTTGTTGTCTATCAGATCCTGGATTTTGTGCTTGAGAGTGATATATTTCTCTGTATCATGTCCAGCAACTCTAGAGTGGTAAGCACATCGCTTGCGTAGATCATACTAATTAGCAGAAGTTTTCACAGGATTTGCTTCTGCTGGATTAAGTGGTTTTGCATCTTTCAACCTTTAAAAAGATGAGTAAGAGATTTTGCCAACAGTGTGAAAATTCTAGGAGGCTTTCTTTCATGATTGGCACGAGGAATATTATTTTGATAGCTTTGAGGTGAAAGTTGAGCATGATATGTCACTTGCATGCTGAAGACTGAATAATAAGCACATCGAGCATTGGATTGGTGTCGAGAAGGTTGCTTATAGTTGGAAGATCTCTCTTGAGTCATCACTCCCATTACTTCCTTATCTTTTTTTCCCATTTCCAAAAGAGTCAGTCTGGAACCCCTTGTGAGTGGTATGCAGTTTTGTCAAGTTTATTATTCTTCCTGTCTTAAGGTCATCCTCAATCATTTCTCCAATCTTTACAATTTTAATAAATATCTTTCCAGCCATTGTTACCATGCGATCAAAATATTCTGGATTTAGCGCATGGATGAAGTAACTGATCATTTCAGTTTCTTTCATAGGGGGATGTACCCTGGTTGCTTCTTCCCTCCAGCGTATGGCATATTCACGAAAATTCTCATTTGATTTCTATTTCAGTTTTGTGATAAAGATCCTGTCAGGAATGATATCGACATGAAACTTTTAGTGATCCACAAAAGCATTTGCCAGGTCATCCTAAGTGCGCCACTTAGTCACATCTTGCTTGGCATACCTTCTAAAGCCTTTCACTCAAGCTTTGACTAAATAGCTTAACCCGTATTCCTTCGTTCTTTCCCACACCAATCAATTTTTCACAGTAAGTTTTCAAGTGAAAGAAGGGGTTTTCGGACCCATCAAACTTTTCAAACTTTGGGATCTTATAACCAAGAGACAACTCGATCTCGGGAAATGCACACAGCTCTTCATACTTGACACTTTGGTTATTCCCAAGCCCCCGAAGGTTTTTTATTGTATCTTCCAAGACCTTGAGTTTTCTGTTCACTATCTCATCAGTGTACGTTCTTGGATCTTTCTCTATTTTAACTTAATGATTAGCATCTAGGCGGTATAACTCTGGAGTTTTTTCACTGGTGGAGCGGCAGCATAGGTATACACTGGCGGCGCATGGTGTGGAAAGGGTATGTTTTGAACTTTTGGACGATCAAATGTGTACCCAGAAAGGGAAAATTTGAGAAACGTGAGCAAAATGGCCTTCCTGATCAACTCCTTCTGGCATTGGTAACATAGGTCCCTTTTGTCGAACATCAGGAGGCAGAGTCATGTTTGGAGCAGTCTGAGAAGGTGTTCTACTTTGCATCACCATAAGCCTTAGCTCGGCAATTTGCTACTCCAAATCGACTACGAGCTCTGAGGTTATTTTTCTTTCTATCGAGGTACTTGGGTCCATTGCCACAGAAAAGATGGAACTGACTCAGATGAAGTATTTGTGCTAATCAAACTAGGATCCATAGTTGAAAGAGTTCTTCTGTTAGCCCAGGCAAGAGCTAATGAATCTATAGTTTCTTTCCTAACCTTAGACTGTGTGAAATATTGATGTTCTGCCAGCGATCACTTTACCTTTGTGAAGCGAGCAAGTTTTGACTACAAATACAAATCAACCTCTCTCTAAAAGGAAAGAAAAACACTCAAAAAAGTAAAAAGTTAGTTCATGATCGTGATGATTGACCAAAGTAATATAAGAAATAAAATGACATATATTTGACTTGAAATAGACTAAGTTCAGAATTTGAAGGAGAGGATACTTGAGAAAATGGCCGAATGATCAGAACTTTGATCATTAGACGAATCTTGAATTTAATGAAAAAAATAAAACTTCGAACAGGATAAACTAAGTGATTTGATTAAATTGAATATTGACAGATAAACATCCAAAGAAGGCTTATTTGAAAAAGCTTTGAAGACATCGTAGTCTTTCATTAACAGAATATCTGTATAGCTCTGACTGTAATCAAAAGCAAGAAAAAATGTCTTGTAAGGGCAACGTGATCAATGTAAATTGGTTAATAACCTAATTGAAATTTTTGAACAAAATTGTATAAATTGAAAGAAATTTTATCAACAAATTTCTAAGGGTGTTTAGGAAGGTTCAAATTTTGAGTCTTATATCCCTATTAACGCTCTAAGATTTCGAAATAGAAATAATGGACTAGTCTTATTTCAAGCCAAACGTATGTTCTTTAAACGCACAGATAAGCAATCATAGACAAAGCAAAACAATAAAACACTTTAGCACATAAACAATCATTACACGTCCTAGCATACGTGGGACATTTTAAGCCAAAGGTAAGCCCAACGTTAAATATCAAATTGAGATTCCAATAAATTGATTCAACACATAAATGTGATTCGTCTGTAATTGACTCGGGGTCGATAGACGCAGGGTAAGTTTTCTAATAGGCCCAACACTCCCTCAAGTATTGGGTCGTCCTAGGCTCATGCCTAAAATAGGATTTTGATTTCGCTCTATCCTAGGTGTCTAGAGTAGATTTGAACCAGGTTCCCAAGTGGACGACTTGGGAAACTAGTTAATTCCCCAGCAGAGTCGTCATTTCTGTTTTATCCCTTTCAAGTTTTAATTTGGCGAGAAAATGATTTTGACTTTCTTAAAACTATTTCAAAAGATTTAGAAAAAATTTCAAAATAATTTTATGAAATTCACAGAGTCGCCACTTGATTTTTATTAAAAAATCAAGAAAAAAAATTAAAAGTGAAAATAAACCTTTAAAACTAGAGATTTTGGATAAGGGCTCACTTAACCTCCTACAAAGGTTTTTAAGGCACTTAAGAGCGTCCGTTTAAAACGGTTTACCACAAGAACTAACTTGGCTAATTTAAAGTGACTAATTTTTGCAAAAACTTGATTTTATAAAAAAATATTAAATTATTTATTTAAACATTTAAAAATGATATTTATTTGTTCAAATGAGAAAACAACTTGCTTGAAATAAACTAAGTTGCCATTTCTTTGGGACTTTAGTTAGAAAATAATTTTTTGTCTTTGTTATGGGAAAAAAAAGAAGAAGGTTGCATTATTATTATTAAAATCATAGGAAGTCCGAATAACACTTTTCGGAAAAAACGTTAAGAGCGCATCACATTGCAAGTATCTTATTAATTATAGAAAGCTAGAATTTACAGGAAAAAAAATTATTTCTTGAATTTGATGAAAATTAATTTAATTCGAATAAACTATTAATCAATTGAGCAAAATAAAGTGTCATTTTATAAATATTTAATCTTTAGACGACTTGTTGTAAGAAGAAAATTGAAGAACAATTTAATCCAATTTTATACGAAATAATATTAGATGAAAAAGTC
>NC_061115.1:109458565-109554922 GCF_002878395.1 Capsicum annuum | reverse complement strand
GACTTTTTCATCTAATATTATTTCGTATAAAATTGGATTAAATTGTTTTCTTCAATTTTCTTCTTACAACAAGTCGTCTAAAGATTAAATATTTATAAAATGACACTTTATTTTGCTCAATTGATTAATAGTTTATTCGAATTAAATTAATTTTCATCAAATTCAAGAAATAATTTTTTTTCCTGTAAATTCTAGCTTTCTATAATTAATAAGATACTTGCAATATGATGCGCTCTTAACATTTTTTCCGAAAAGTGTTATTCGGACTTCCTATGATTTTAATAATAATAATGTAAACTTCTTTTTTTTTTTCCCATAACAAAGACAAAAAATTATTTTCTTACTGAAGTCCCAAAGAAATGGCAACTTGGTTTATTTTAAGCAAGTTGTTTTCTCGTTTGAACGAATAAATGTCATTCTTAAATGTTTTAATAAATAATTTAATATTTTTTTACAAAATCAAGTCTTTACAAAAATTAGCCACTTTAAATTAGCGAAGTTAGTTCTTTTGGTAAATTGTTTTAAACGGACGCTCCCAAGTGCCTTAAAAACCTTCTTAGGGTGTTAATTGAACCCTTATCCAAAATCTCTAGTTTTAAAGGTTTATTTCTGTTTTTGAACCTTTGAAACGACTTTTAATTTTTTTTTTCTTGATTTTTAATAAAAATCAAGTGGCGACTCTGTGAATTTCTTAAAATTATTTCAAATTTTTTTCTAAATCTTTTGAAATAGTTTTAAGAAAGTCAAAATCATTTTCTTGTCGAATGAAACCCGAAAGGGATAAAACAACATCATCTATCTCAAGATCATCCCCTCGTTTTTTCATTGTCTCATCCTCAAGACTGGATAAGTGATCTGCAACCTGATTTTCTTTTTCTTTCCGGTCTTTTACTTTAAAATCAAACTATTGCAGCAAGAGAACCCAAGAAATCAATCTTGGTTTGGAACCATTCTTCGACATCAAGTATCTCAAGGTTGTATGGTCAGTGTGAACTATGACCTTAGTCCCAATCAAATAAGACCGAAATTTATTGAAATAAAAAACACCGTGAGTAGCTCTTACTTTGTAATATATGATTTTTCTGCGTGGGGTTTAAAGCTTTGCTCGCATAGTAGATGGGATGCAGGATTTTTTCTCTCCGTTGCCCTAGGACAGCATCCAAGGATATTCCACTTGCATCACACATTACCTTAAAAGGGGCAGACCAGTCAGGAGACACAATAATTGGTGCCAAAGTCAATCGCTCTTTCAGGCATTTGAAAGCCTTGAGACTAGCATTATCAAACACAAATTTCACCCCTTTCTCTAAGAACATTCATAAAGAATTTGCAATTTTAGAGAAGTCCTTGAAGAATTCCATATAAAAGCCTACATGACCCAGATTGCTCCATATGCCTTTAACTGACACTAGCGGTGGAAATTTTTCAATTACCTCAATCATTGTGATGTCTACCTCAATGCCATGTTTGGAAATCTTATGCCGTAGAACAATAAATTCTTTCACCATGAAGTGACACTTTTTCCAGTTAGCACCAAGTAGCACTCTTCACATCTCTTCAGTGCACTGGCCAAATAGGCCAAACAATGATCGAGTAAGTCCCCAACCACTGAAAGATCATCCATGAATACTTTGATTGTGTCTTCCACTATATCTGAGAATATGGACATCATACATCTTTTAAAAGTGGCAGATTGAGTAATCTGAACGACATTCTTTTGAATGCAAATTTCCCATAGGACAAGTAAAAGTAGTCTTTTCTTAGTCTTCCGGAGTAATCATTATTTGATTGTAACTCGAATACCGGATAAGAAAATAATACCAACCCCTGCCTGCTAGTCTGTCCAGTATCTAATCCATGAACGACATAGGGAAATGGTCCTTTTGTATCCACTTGTTCTGTTTCCTGTAATCCATGTAGACTCTTCAACCGGTCACTGGCCCCATGGGTACTAATTCATTCTCTTAATTTAGAACCACTGTGATCCTTCTTTTCTTTGGCACACATTAATTGGGCTTACCCACTTGCTGAATGTATTGGGAAAAACTACCCCATCATCTAACCACTTGATTATCTCTTTTTTTACCACCTCTTACATAGAAGGGTTCAGTCACCTCTGATGCTCAATACTGGGAATGTTGACTAGCTAAAGATGTATCTTGTGTGTGCATATACCTGGTGAAATCCTCATAATGTCTGTAATGGTCCACCCAATAACTCTCTTGAATTTCTGCAATACTGATGTCAGATCTTCCATCTGTGCTACTGCCAAATCTTCCACAATAATCACTAGTAAGGTATTATTGGCCCCTAAGAATACATACTACAAATGAGATAAAAGGCTCTTCAATAGATGGTTTAGTAAGAGGTGTGGTTTTGTTCTTTAAGTTAAGATCCAGCTTCGTATAAACATATTTGTAAGAACTTATTCTATGTAGTGCATTAGCCATCTCATTATATTCCTCTATCTCGTCACTCTAAAAATTTATAATCACTGTTGCTAATGCTTCTACCTCTAATCTTTCCTCAATATGCACATTCACTTCAACCATGTTATCATCCATAATATTTATCACTTCCACCACTCTCATATAATCAGGCTATTATATCGTCATGTATATATTTAACACTATTTGCTCATTATTCCATTTGAAGGTGATATCTTCTAAGTCCATATCAATCAATACCCGAACAATGGACAAGAAGGGTATACCAAAGATAATTAGAGCTTGGTCATCCACTTAACAGTCTAAAATCATGAAATTTATTGGATAGGTGAATGATGTACCCTTACTTCTACGTCACGCAAAATACCTACTGGCTTCTTTACAGATGAATCAGCCATTAATAGCTTTGCAGATATAGGCTTGAGTTCTCCTATACCCAACACCTTGTATATCACTAAAAACATTATATTTATTCTTATTCCCAAATCACATAGAGCCTGATTAATATCAAAATAGCCAATAGTACATGGGATGGTGACTACACCTGGGTCCCTTTTTTTTTCCTACTGATGGTGCATAAGAATTCATGCTAAGCTATTGCACTATATCTTTGAGATATTTTGGAACCCAGTCGTCACCATTATCACTCTCAAAATCATCATCACTACAAGTCAGCTTCTCAAACTCAGCTGCAGGTAGCTCACCTACAATAACACTATCTTTCTTCAGCTAATTAGTAGTAGGCAAAAAATGTTTATCGGGTTTGGATCCACTCTTAGTGTTAATATACAGACAATGAACAAGTGTTGGGGGATTCTACACAGTGTCACTAGGAAGGGCATCGGACTGTCTTTGGGTCAATGTGGCAAAGATTTGCCTATACAGCTTCTCTAATTGCTTGATAGCATTTGCATGTGACTCAACCTTCTAGGTCAATCCTTAAATATCATCCTTGAGTTCTTTAAGGCAAGTTTCTTGGCTCTCTTGACCCTTCATCAACTTAGTCAATATTTTTTCTATTCTTGATTTTGCATCTCGTCTGCTAGGTGAAATGTATTTTTCTCTATCATTATAATATTTTCAACCTTGATTTCCTTGAACTTGGGCTCAGAAACCCGCCAACTGATGATCCAAATACTTTTCGTCCTCCGCTATCTCAGACTTATGAAATCTAGAGGTTGTACCCTATGCCTCTACTGCATTCACTTTCTTAAAAATTGTTATTGCAAACCGCTTTGCCAGTATATCAAGATCAGTTCTTAGCAGTGCAATCTCTTGAGCTAATGAATCATTAGCTACTTTCTAGTCGCAGGAGGCACTAATAGCACATGTGCTAGATCCCCTCTCATCCTCCCGAGTTTGCCACCCTCGGTTAGTGAGTGAGATTTGATCTACCATCTCTAAAGTTGCCTCCCAGTGTAGTCTCTTAAAAGCTCCTACAGATATAGTGTTTTCTATAGCTCTAAAGATGATGTTCAAAGCTTTGTAGAATATCTCCAATAAGCTTGTCCCTGACATCTGATAGCCAGGCACCACACTCAATTTCTTCTTGAATCTGAACAATGCCTCATACATAGATTCTGATTATAGCTGCTTTAAATTATAGATCTCATTCTTAAGCTGCAACATCCTGGATAGAGTAAAGAATCGGTTCAAAAATTGCCTACAAAACTCATTCCATGTAGTGATTTATCCTCTAGATAGTTTCCCTAGCCATAAAGATGCCTCTCTTGTAAGTGAGAAAGGGAATAACCTCAGTCTAATCACTTCCTGATTCACCCCTAGAATGGTATACAAACTACATATCCTGATAAAGTTTATAAGGTGTATATTTGCATCATTTATAGGAAAACCCATAATAACACCCTCCAGATTTAAGAGCTAGATTATTGTGATCGTTATGTCAAACTTGATGCCTGGGGTAAAATAGAAGGGATAATGGCTCCAGTCTCTGCCAGCTCAACGTATCGAAAATCTTATTCATTATCTATATATGGCTGCACATACTAATATGCTGGGATCACTTGAACACGGGCACCTCTAGCTCTATTTTGATTTCCATCAAGTGCTGCTCGGTGGTCTATTTCTTGTCTTTGCTTAGCTAGCTCTCCCTCTCTATCTACTCACTGAGCTTTTTTTAGTTTCCCTTCTCTTATTTTTTGCTTGAGGTAAAAGCTCACTAGTCTATCAATCAACAATATCCTATACTACTTTGGGATAAGGGGGAGGCCCATCATCATGAACCATTCAGGAATATCATCTCTTTTCTATTCCATCATCCTACTAGGTATTTGTAAGATCCTCTCTAAATTCGAATTCACTGGAGTAAGGGATTGCCTCTACTCAGTGTGTTAGGCATACACCGACATATACCCAACTAAGAAATAAAACAAAAAGAAAAACCCTAAAATTACAACAACTTTAATTCATAAATCAAGACTGTATTCCCCGGCAACTGCACCAAAATTTGGTGACGCCTAAGCTATACCTCTACTCTGAAGATGATGCGGTCACTGCAAAATATAGTAACCCAATAAAGGTTAGGGTCGAGTCCTAAGGGAATACCTGGAATCGTGCCTCTCAGTTGTTTAAATCAACTGGAAAAACTGGAAAATTAAATGGGGGTTTTGAGTATCAATGTTGAACTAGTAGCAAATATAAAATTCAATTGTATCCAATCATAGGTGAACACTAGGATTGTGTTCCCCATAGATTCTTAACTTCGTAGGCTTATTATGCTTTGTTGAACCAGCCCGATACCTTGCATACAAAATTGATAAGTTATGTACCTTCTAAAGTCTTGAAACACCCTGGATTTTCAGCCCTTGAAAATTATTGAGCTTTAGTCTCACTGCCTTGGTTAGGACTCATGGTGATGAGTAGTGAGATATCATTATGGATTTTAGGACCATGATCGTAACTAAATTAGTAAATTAGTGGAAAGGTTCTGCTCTGAGTACGAGTGGCTCACTATGAGCCATAAGGATATAGTATGAGTTATAGGTTCAAATTGTAGGATGTCCATTGTTTGATTCATTTAGGTTTTGTGTTGATACGAGTTACGATTTAGTAGATTGAGTTGTAAGGATAATAGTGTTGGGGGTCCTAGAGATTGTCCTGATTATATCTCGTGGTCATCAGTCACAAGGTATGGGTACGAGACAAGGGGTTGATTCATAACCAAGGATGAGGCTTTTTAAGCTTTTAAGTTAGGGAAACTTTAGATGTTTCTCTGTTTAACCCCTTGAAATCCATGACTTAAACTCTCCCTTGGGACTTTATTATCACTTTATTCCCAGTAAAACACTCCTAAATTCTCTCTCAAACTCTCTGCTCAAACTAAGGTAGGGTTTCAAAGAAAGTGATCATCTAGGGTTCTAAGGGTGATATCTCTTCCAAATTTCTTGGTATCTCAGGTATGTTACTCTTCCCTCATTGTTATTTTATTAAAAACATATGTTTTGATGTATGGCTTTCATGGTATTATTATGATTTTGAATTAATGGTTGGGGTTTTGAATGCTTATTGTTGAATGATGTTTTCCCATGGTTTAATAATGGTTTTCTATATTTTAAATATGTTTTTGAACATGTGGTTGATGGTATAGTGGTTGAACAATTTTCTCTAAACTTGTGACTTTTGAAATGGTTATGACCCCAACCCTGTATTGTAAATTTTTTTTATAGTTATGAGAAAAAATGGAATTAGGAGTGCATTAGAATCCTCAAGGTGTTTGGTTTAATTTATACATGAACTGATGTACTGTATAAATTGAAAAATAATTAATAATGATTGTGAAAAAAATATGGGGTACATGGGAATCTCCCAAGTGATTTTAATAATAGAGTCTGCAGGGTACAAGGAAATCCCCTAAGTCTTGGCTTAATGATACTTCTTGCAAGATATGGTCGGTATGACAATACCACATAATAATAACTTAATAATTGAATCCTAAAATTGGTGGTTGAATATGTGTTAAAAGTTTTAATTGGGCAATAATGGGGGTTGTGATAGCTTGCCGTGAAGGTGTGAGTCTAGAGTATGGACACTAGAAACTCATGTTTGCCGACATGAGGGGTGGTCTTTATGACCTTGAGCTTGTGGGTTACAAAGGAATCCCCAAAGTCTATACACTTCTATATGTATCATGGAGGGCGAAGGGTATAAGGGAATCCCTATCTATCCATGGTATATTTGGTTCGTGCAGCTACACGTGCTGAGGCCCATTCAGGGGGTAACACTTGACCTATATAGTCTGTGGGTGGATTTATGATGGTAAAGCTACATAATTTAGGTTAAGGTTTGAAAATACATGCTTAACCTTGTTCCCTATCCCAGTATAGTTTATTTGTATATATGTATTTGGATATAGTTTATTTGCATTGGTTTGATTTTCTTTGATTATGGTTTAATGACATTACTTAATCTTTATCCTTGAGGTACATGCTAGCATTCACCCTAATAATCGTCTTCGGACGCTGTATTTTCATGCGATGTAGGAACTGACCATACTTTTATTCCTCCTACTCAATGATTTTGCAATTCAGGGACAAATTTTGAGTTAGATTGAAGTGGTGAGCTTCCATACTATGGAAGTCCCCATTTCATGTTATGGATATCTTTATGTCTTTTAGATTTTTTTTTTGGTTTTGGTTTTATCTATGGTCGGGGGCATATCCCGACTGGGTAATCACTAGATTTGATTAGAGGATTTGGTTGACTACTATGGTCATGGGCGGTGTCGGTATTAGTATTAGCTTTGATATTGGTATTGGTATTGGTATTGGTATTAGCATTAGGATTGGTATTGGTTGGATGATTGGTTGTGGATTTTGATTTTAATTATAGATTTGTTTTGATTTTGATTATAGACTTGTTTCATGTCTTCAAATTAATGTTATCTTATCTTATTATATGTTCAGAATTCATCCGACATGTGGTGTAGGGTGGTCAATGGTATAGGTATTGGGGGTGTCCTCCTATCCCAGTTGAATATGAGATACCTAACATAGTCAGGACCTAGTTTAATTCGTGTCAGACTGGTATTTGAGCATAGGTTTATGGTAAATTAGGTGTCCATAAATCTGTGTCGAGTATAGTCTCTTTTAAGGGTGTGTAGGGCACCATACTTCTAAGGACAGGCTACAAGGCATTTAGGAATGTTTCTCTTTCTTGAGTTCTATTTTTGGGCTAGAGTCTAAGGTCTTGGATCTGTCTAATTCCTATTTATTCAACTTTCAGATCATACCTCTAAGAAGATCTGATGTTCGTGGGAACCCTTCTGTCCTATCTGAGGATATTGGAAATAGATCTCGGCCTACTCAAAGGGTTCAAAAGTGGTGTAGGGCCATTATCTCTAATGGTCTTAATAGAGCTACACCAGTCCCTCCTATCCCTTCTTAGACACCTCAAGATGACGTATCTAATGTAGAGTTTCTCCAGTCGATCCATTTACTTACACAGTTGGCTGCCTTTCAAACTAAGCTAGATTTTGTTGCTCCATCATCGGAGGCCACTAGAGTTGGCAAATTTATAAGGAGGATCCTCAGGCTTTATTAATGAAATAGAAAAGATATTCTGGGCGATGCATGTTACTAAGATAGAAGGTGTGGAGTTTACAGCCTATCAATTGAACGATGTTGCTCATCAGTGGTATGAATAATGGAAACAGCTCAGGGGTGTAGATATTGAGTCCACCTTGTGGGAGGACTTTTCGAAATCTCTTCTTTCCTCAGGAGTTGAGGGAGGCGAAGGCCAAAGAATTTGTAAATCTGAAGTAAGGCAGGATGTTAGTCAAGGAGTATTCCTTGATGTTTCACCAGTTATCCAAGTATGCTTGAAATTTTATTTCAAACATAAGGGATAAATGAGAAAGTTAGCTTCGGGTTATCTCGAGACTTAATTTTAAAGAGTAAGGCTGCTTGTTGAATAAGGACATGGATATCTCCAGGTTGGTTGTGTATATACAACAAGTGGAGGAAGAGAAGAGGAAGCAGGCTGAGATTGGGAAAAGGAAGAGCAAGAAATTCTAGCATTCAGAACAAGGGGAAATTCAGCAGTAGAGCAACAAGGATGGCAGAAAGTGGTCTATAAAGAAGTGGGGAAATTCTGGGTCCTACTCGACAGCTAGTGCTCCCTGCCCAAAGCTATCTGGTAACTGGCGTTTTTAGGGTGGAGATGATTCTAAGGCATAAGGTGCCCAATCTCAGGATAGTGGAGCCCAATCAACTCCATCATATCATCCCTACTAATTCTTTGGTCAATTGCATTAGGGTTTTTATGATGAGGGAAAGGACAAGTTCTTTAACTATGGTATGACAGGGCATATGTTTAGAAATTGTCTAGTGGCTAAAGTTGCTTCTGGGACAAACAAGGTTTTGGTTGCCTCTTCATCAGCTCTGGCATAAAAAGGTTCACCATATAGCTTCGGCACTTGTCAAAACTGACTTGATGCTATCACCACCTATCAAAGTTTGAGGCATTTCCTGATGTCATTACTGGTATGTTAAAAATCTTTTTCCATGATATGTATAATTTACTTTACCCAGGGTAATCTCTTTCTTATGTGACCCCATTTGTCATTGTGTATTTTAGTTTCAGTCCTCAGTGTATTTTAGACCCTTTTTCTATTCCTACCCTGGTGGGTGACTCTGTGGTTGGTAGGAGAGTCTATAAAGGTTGTATGGTGTCTGTGGGTGGTCGGGAGACTTTGATGGATCTTTTTGAATTAGATATGGTTGATTTTGATATCTTATTAGGGATGGATTGGTTGCACTCGTGCTATACCTCTTTAGATTGTTGGACCCGTAAGGTCTTTTTTAAATTTCCTAATGAGTCGGTCATTGAGTGGGAATGTGGTTCTCTAGTGCCTAAGGGGGGTTTCATATCTTATCTTAGAGTTTGGAGGATGATTTCCAAAGGATGTCTCTATTATTTGGTCCGATTTAAAGATTCTGACTCGGAGGGTCCTTCTTTACATTTTGTCCCAGTGGTGAATAAATTTCCTAAAATTTTCCCTGATGACCTACTTGTTGTACTGCCCGATAGGGAGATTGATTTTGTGATTGATCTTGTTTTGGACACTCGTCCTATCTCTATTCCCCCATATAAAATAACTTTGGTTGAGTTAAAAGAGCTTAAAAAGCAGCTAAAAGATCTTTTAGATAAGGGTTTCATCCATCCTAATATGTTCTCGTGGGGTGCATCGGTATTGTTCGGGCATAAGAAGGATAGTTCCATTCCTATGTGTATTGATTACCGGCAATTGAATAAGGTAACGATAAGGAATAAGTATCCGCTTTCAAGGATAGATAATTTGTTTGATCAACTTCAGGATTCTAAGTTTTTCTCTAAGATCTATCTTCGATTCAGGTATCATCAATTAAATATAAGGGTGGTGGATATCCCTACAATAGCCTTTTGTACCCAGTATAGACATTTTAAGTTCCCGATTATGTCTTTTGGGTTGACTAATGCCCCGACAGCATTCTTGGACTTGATGAATATAGTCTTTGGTCAGTTTATGGATTTTTGTATAGGCTTGCCAAGTCCAGGGAGTGAAAGGCTCATGACCTTGACCAAGTAAAGTGCATAAAGGGATAGGATGGTTTAGTGTTGGTTGAGAATGTCCTTATTAGGGAGAGGCAGCAGTCCTATTTTCATAAACTATTGATCGATAAGAGGGACAAAGGTTTTGTGTGGGAGGATGAGGTAAAATCTGAGAAGTGTTGCATTTATGGTTATTGTAGGCTTATCAAGTTTAAGGAGGTCAATAGAGCTATTTGCAGGATGCGGTGGGGTAGGGCGATGGGGCTAGACGAGATTCTAGCGGATTTTTGGAGGAGCAATAGTGGGGCAGGTTTGGAGTGGTTAACAAGGTTGTTTTACATCATTTTTAGGGCGACAAAATTCCTGAAGCGTGGAGGTGGAGTACGATGGTTCCATTATATAAGAACAAGGAAGACATTCAGAGTTGCAACAACTATAGAGGTATTGAGCTGTTGAGTCAGACTATAAAGGTTTGGGAAAGGGTGGTAGAGTTAAGGCTGATAAGGATCATGAATATCTCTGAGAATCAGTTCGGTTTCATGCCAGGTAGTTCGACCATTGGGGCCATCACCGTGTGAGGAGATTAGTGAAATAGTTTTAGGAGAGGAAGATGGACTTGCACATGGTGTTTATTGATTTTGAGAAGGCTTATGACAGATTTTCAAGGGAGATTTTGTGGAGGTACTTGGAGGCTAGAAGGGTTCCCTTGGCATATACTAGGTTGATTTAGGACATATATGATGGGGCGAAGACTCGTGTAAAGACAGTAGGTGGAGATTTAGAGCACTTTCATATTTTGATAGGGTTTCACCAGGGATCGACTCTTAGCCCATTTTTATTTACCTTGGTGATAGATATTTTGACGTGACATATTTAAGGAGAGGTACCATGGTGTATGTTATTTGTGGATGATGTTGTACTGATTGACGAGACTCGGGGAGAAGTTAATGATAAGTTAGAGCTTTGGCGATAGATGCTTGAATCTAAAGGATTTCAGTTGAGCAGAACTAAGATAGAATACTTGGAGTGTAAGTTTAGTGATGTGTCGTAGGAGACTGGAGTGGTTATGAAACTGGAATTTTAGGCCATTTAGAAGAGGGAAAGTTTTAAGTATATGGGGTCTATGATTCAGGGCAATGGCTAGATTGACGAGGATTTCACGCATTGTATTGGAGTAGGGTGGTTGAAATAGAGGCTTTCTTCGGGAGTCTTATATGATAAAAAGGTGTCCTCAAAGCCTAAAGATATGTTCTACAGAGTGGTAGTCCGACCAGCTATGTTGTATGGAGTAGAGTGTTGGCCATTTAAGAACTCCCACATCTAAAAGTTGAATGTAGCAGAGATGAGAATATTGCGATGGATTGTTGGGCATACCAGGAAAGATAGGGTAAGGAATGAGATTATTCAGGAGAAAATAAAAGTTACGTCGGTAGAGGACAAAATACGAGAAGTGAGGTTATATTGTTTCTGACATATGATGAGGAGAGGCTTGGATGCTCCAGTACAGAGGTGTGAGACACTGGCTATGGATGATTTTAGGTGGGGTATAGGTAGACCGAAGAAACATTGAAAGGAGGTAATTAGGCATGATATGGGGCAGTTGGAGCTTATGGAGGACATGACCCTTGATAGAAAAGTATGGAGGGCCAAATTAGGGTAGAGGGTTAGGGGGTGAGAGTGCATTGGTAACAGTAAGAGAGCGTTTTTTTGTCGCTGTAATTTTTTATTCGTGGTATTGTGTGATGTCTATGGTTTCAGTAAGATAGTTCTTAGTATTATCTTTTAGATTTAGTATTATCTTGTAGCTAGTGGTGTTAGTTTATTTTGCATACCGTACTACTTTATATGCACTTATATTTGGTGTTTGTTATACTGTTATCGGTTCTAAGGTGGGGTTTTATCAAAAACAGCCTTTCTACTTCACCTGAGGTAGTGGTATGGTCTATGTACACTCTACCCTTCCCAGACCACACTATGTGGGAATATATTGGGTATGTTGTTATTTGTATTCATAGATAATATTCTGGTGTACTCTAAGAGTAAGATGGATCATGTTGATCACCTTTGCATTGGATTGCAGACCTTGAAAAATCAGTAGTTTATTGCCAAATTTTTGAAGTGTGAATTCTGGTTGAACGTTGTTACTTTTTTGGGTCATGTCATATATAGTGAGGAGATCATGGTTGATTCGTAGAAGGTTGTAGTGGTTAATAAGTGGCCTAGACCCGTGACTCCAACTAATAGTTGGAGCTTCTTGGGTTTAACTGATTACTACAGGAGATTTGTGGAAAGTTTTTGTTCTATAGCCACCCGGTTAACTAAGTTGACTCAGAAGAAGGTAAAGTTCTTGTGGTCCGATGCTTGTGAGGGTAGTTTTGAGAAACTGAAGGATAAGCTGACTTTGGCTCCGGTCTTGACTTTGTTGAAAGGCATTGATAGTTCTGTTATTTATTATGATGTATCTCGTGTGGGACTTGGTTCTATTTTGATGTAGCATAGAAAGGTGGTAGCTTATTCTTCTTGGCAGTTGAAAGTCCATGAGAAGAATTATCCGACTCATGACTTGGAGTTATTAGTGGTGGTGTTTGTATTAAAAAATAGGATTACTATTTGTATGAGTGAATGTAGATATCTTTTCTGATCATAAGAGCTTAGAATATGTGTTCACTCAGAAAGAGCTAAATCTCAAGTAGAGGGGATGGCTTTATCTACTTAAGGATTACGACATGAGTCTTCACTACCATCCTAGTAAATCTAACGTTGTTGCTGATACTCTTAGCAGGTTATCCATGGGGTGTCTAACTCATGTGGATAAGTATAAGTGGGAATTGGTGAAAGACATTCACTATTTGGTTAAACTTGGAGTTTGTCTCTTGGACTCAGAAGATGGCGGTGCGTTTGTTCAAGAGGTGGAAAAGTTATCTCTTGGTGCTAAGGTGAAAGACAAGAAGGTGTTATCCTATCCTGATACAAATCAAGGGTGATGTAGGTAGGTAGAAAATGGTGGCCTTTGAGGTTAGTGGTGATGGTACCTTGCAGTACCAAGAGAGATTGTGTGTTCCCAATGTAGATGGGTTATGGGAGAGAACTTGGCTCAGGCTCATGAGCCGTGTTACGCCATTTATCTTGGTTTGATGAAGATGTATCATGATCTTAAGGAGATCTACTGGTGGATCAATATGAATAGAAAAGTAACTAGTTTTGTGGCTAAGTTCATGGTGTGTCAACAAGTGAAGGTTGAGCATTTGCGGCCTGAAGGGTTGTACCAAGAAATTGAGTTGCCTGTGTAGCAGTCAGAAGTAGTTAATATGGATTTAATTACTAGACTTCCTTGGTCTTGGAATAAGTTTGATTGGATTTGGGTCATCGTTGATAGGATGACAAAGTTCGCTCACTTCTTGCCAGTGAGGACTAATTTTTTGGTGGAGAATTATACCAAATTGTGTATTGAGGAAATTGTGAAGTTGCATGGGGTGCCTATTTCTGTCATGTTGGATCGCGGTACTCAGTTCTCATCATAGTTTTATTGGTCATTTCAGATGGGTTTGGGGACCCAGGTGAGTTTTAGTGTGGCTTTCCATCCGCAATCGGATGGGTAAGCGGAAAGGACTATTCAAACATTGGAAGATATGGTTCGAACTTTTGTGGTTGACTATGGTGGTATTTGGGTTGATCATTTTCCTTCTATAGAATTCGTGTATAATAATAGCTACCACTCTAGAATTGGGATGGCTCCATTTGAGGCCTTATATTGTAGAAGGTGTAGGTCTCCTACTAAGTGGTTCGAGGTTGATGAGGTGGAAATTATGTCTTAGATTTGGTTCACCAAGCCATGGAGAAGGTGAAAGTGATTCGGGATAGGCTTAAAGCCTCTTAGAGTCACCAGATATCCTATGCGGATATGAGGCATTAGGAGTTAGAGTTTGAGGTTGGCGATAGGGTATTCTTGATGGTGTCTCCCATGAAGGGAGTAATGCGGTTTAGGAAAAAAGAAAGCTTAGTGCCCGGTATGTTGGCCCGTACTTGGTTTTGAAGAGGGTTGTTAAGGTTGAGTATGAATTGGAGTTTTGCTCTAATTTGAGCTCTATTCACTCGGTATTCCAAATTTTGATGTTAAGGAAGTGTGTTGGTGATCCATCACAAATTGTGCTTATCAAGGATATTGGTATTTCGTATTCCTTGTCTTATAGAGAAGTCCTGGTTGAAATTTTTGATTGGCAAGTTCATCAGTTATAGACTAAGAACGCAGCTTTAGTGAAGGTTCTATGAAGGAACCACAAGGTTGAAGAGGCTACTTAGGAAGGCGAAGAGGACATATAGTCTAAATATCCATTCCCACTCCCTATTCTAGAAATATTGTGCTTGAGGTATGTGTTATTCTTACTATCCTTTATTCTGTCCTTGTTAAAGAAAGATCGTGAACTCCTTGGTATTCTGTTTTCTGTCTTAAAGGTAAGAGTAGAGATGTTCAGGGTTTAATTGTGCTATTTAGTGCCTTGTACCATCATTCGAGGATGAATGATCCAAGTGAGAGAGAATCAAAACACCCCATATTTTTGGCCCTTGAAAATTCTTAAGCTTTATGCTCACTACCTTGGTCACAACTCATGGTGACGAGTCATGAGATATGATTATGGGTTGTAGGACTAAGGTCGTAGCCAAATTAGAAACTTAGTGGCAAGGTTCTGCTCTGAGTACAAGTGGTTTACTATGAGTTGTGTGACCTACAAAAATGAGTCTATTGGGGGAGATCCAGCCAGAAGACTTATTGGATTGGCTTACTATGAGCTGTGCGGATATGTCGTGAGTCGTAGGTTCAAATCATAGGATGTCTAGTGTTCGATTCATTTGGGTTCTTCGTTGATAATGAGTAGTACCCTACGAGTCATAGGGTAATCTTATGAGTTTGTGGTTTAGTTGTAAGTATAACAGTGTTGGGGGTCCTGTAGACTGTCCTAGTTACAACTCGTGGTCATGAGTCATAAGTGTGGGTATGAGTCATAAGTAGGGTTATAAGGGTGCTATCTCATCCAAATTTCTTGGTATCTCGGATATGTTGCTCTTCCCTCGTGTTATTTTACTAAAAGCACATGTTTTTATGTATGACTTTCATGGTATTATTATGGTTTTGAATTAAAGGTTGGGGGTTTAAATGCTTATTGTTGAATGATGTTTTCCCATGGTTTAGTTATGGTTTTCTATGTTTTAAATATCTTTTTGAACATGTGGGTGGATGGGTATGGTGGTTGAACTAGAAAATGGTAATTTTCTCTAAACTTGTGACTTTTGAAATAGTTATGACCCCAACTCTGTATTGTAAAATTCATTTATATTTGTGAGAAAAGTGGGAATTTGAATTAGGGGTACAATGGAATCCCAAAGGTGTTTGGTTTGATTTATTACTTGAACTGACGCATTGCATAAATAGAAAAATAGTTAATGGTTATTTTGAAAACCTTATGGGGTCTATGGGAATCCCCCAAGTGATTTTAATAATGTAGTCTATGGGGTACACAGAAATACCCTAAGTCTTGGCTTAATGATACTGTTTGCAAGCTATGGTCGTTATGATGATACCATATAATAATGCCTTAATAATTGACTCTTGGAATTGGTGGTTTAATATGTATTAAATGTTTTAATTGCGCAATAATAGGGGTTGTGATAGCTTGCCGTGAAGGTATGATTCCAAAGGACGGACTCTAGAAACTCATGTTTGCCGATATGAGGGGTGGTTTTGGTGACCTTCAGCTTGTGGGGTACAAGGAAATCCCCCATGTCTATACACATGCATATGTATCATTGAGGGCGAAAGGTATAAGGGAATCCCCGGCTATCCATGGTATCTCCAATTTGTGTGGCTACAAGCACCGGGGCTCATTCAGGTGGTAACACTGGACCCATATAACCTGTGGGTGGATTTAGGATGGTAAAGATACACAATATAGGTTACGGATTTAAAATACATGCTAAACCTTGTTCCTTATCCCGGCATGGTATATATTTATATATGTATTTGCATATGGTTTATGTGCATTGGTTTGATTTGGATTTGGATTAATGTCATTACTTTATCCTTATCCTGAGTTACATGTTAGCATTCACCCCACTAACCATCTTCATATGTTGTATCCCCATATGATGTTGGAATCGGCCATACTTCCATTCCTCTTGCTCAGTGATTTGGCGATTCGGGGACAACTTTTGAGTCTGATTGAAGTGGTGAGCTTCCATACTCAAGAAGACCCCATTTCGTGTAATGGATTTCTTTATGTCTTTTCGATTCCCTTTTTTTAGTTTTGGATATGGTCGGAGGTATGTCCCAACCGGATATTTATTAGATTTGATATAACGGCTTTGTTGGACTACTATAGGCATGAGAGGTGTTTGTATTAGTGTTAGCTTTAGTATTGGTATTGGCACTGGGATTGTTACTGGTTGGATGATTGGTTATGGATTTCAGTTTTGATTATAGACTTGATTTATGTCTTCAAATTAATGTTATCATATCTTGCTATATGTTCAGAATTCATCCTACATGGGGTGAAAAGTGGTCAATGGTATGGGTATTGGGGGTGGTCCCCAGTCCCGGTTGGGCTTGAGATACCCGACACGTCCAGGCCCTGGTTTGGTTCGTGTCAAGTCTTTTGTATGAGCAGAAAGATTTCATCCTTTACCATTTGAGTCTCAAGATGTCGCCTTACTAATCCCTATCTTGATCCCAGTTAACTATTACCTTTTTAGTCTCTAGTTAATAGATGAAATCTAACCATCTTACTTAGATAAACCCTAGTAGCATGGATCGACAGTTAAACTCCCAATTACTATTGTCATTATCTTTTCGGAGTCACTAATCCACTTTTTGAGTAGGTAGCAATAATCTAGGTGGGATCCTAATGTTTGCAACTACTAAGATAACTGTTAATGTGATGATAATACAATGCATGCATAGGTATCTATTAGAACAACAATAGCACTTCCTCTACTTTGTCAATCCGCCAGGGTTTTGACAATCCTAGCTAAGGGTTTTTAGCCACTTATACTTGTGAAGTAATTAACAACATTCGTAATTGAAAGCATAAGATGAAATCACAAGTAATAACCCAAAACCTTAACTGTATTAATCAACTAAAACCAATACAAAAGAATTCTAAGACAAAAATCGAATTTCAGAATCAAAATATGTTTGTAAGTATCAAAAGTGTGTAACTTCTACTAAAAAACACATAAGGGGTATTTCTAGTACATGAGGAAACCCTAAAACCAAAGCCCAAACGAAATAGGAGAAAAAATGGTCGGTGTCTATATGTGGTCTCCACATGCGGCTTGTCCTTGGGTGTATATGGTACATGTGGCCTAAGGCTAGGCGCATGTGGTGATCACATGTACCCAGAGCAAAATTTCTTGCAGGTTAGCTCTCGAAATTTTGTACTTATGACACATGTTTGCCCACATGCGGTCCACATGTACTACATGCGGTCCATATGTTGACTTAGCAAGTGCTGAACGCTATTTTTAAAATTTTCTTCAATTACCGCACATGTTTTGATCACGAACAATTGGAAAAGTGTCACGAACACCTATTATTGCTCACATAAGTAGCCAAAAACACTTTCTTTTACTCTATTTCATAAACTTAGCATCCAAAACCTAGTTTGCTGCAAAACATACCCAAAACACATCATATCTAATCAAACAACCTCAAAAAATTGTATATTTTCATAGTTTTAAGCGTTGAAAGTGCTATGTTTCTATAGCAAATCAACTACCCGTCAGTCTGGGGGTCAAATGTTGTACTAAGATCAACCCAAGTACCTAAATTCTCTTGAAAAGTATTCCAAAAGAGATGCGAACACTGATCCTCAATATGTTATAATAGACATTGGTACACTATGAAAACGCATAATTTTATAAATATAGATATGGGCCAAACTCTCAGCACTGAAAAAGACTTGAACCGAAATGAAATAGGCAGATTTGGCCAACTGATCTATGATGACCCAAACACTATCAGAACCACGAGAAGTATGAGGCAAACCAGTCACGGAGTTCATAGTGATCCATTTCTATTTCCACTAGGGAATAGGTAACATCTTAGGTAAACCACCAGGCCTCAAATGCTCGGCCTTCAACTGTTGACAACAAAGAAAACGAGCTACAAAGTATTCCACATCTTTCCTCATACCACCCCATAAGTAATGCTTCCTTAAATCATGATACATCTTAGTCAATCTTGGATGGATAGAATACCTGGAATAATGGGCCCCTCCAAAATAAATCTAATCAAACCACCCATTCTAGGTACACAAACTCAGTCTCCAATCCTTAAAACACCATCTGAATAAAGAGAGGCTTCCTTAGCCTTACTACGCAACACCTTATCCTGAATCAATCTCATTTTAACCAACAAACTAATGAGTTCGAATATTCCCCATCAAAGAAGACCTAGCCTCCACGAAAGCCAAAACAACCAGGTATATAAATATTGAGTATAACCATCTGGGTAGCTAATGACTAAAACTCTAAGGCCAAAGGTCTCTTTGGGTCAAAAGATGCTCCAAGCTACCTATGCTGGTTGACTTCTGGCTCAAGGCATCTGCAACTATATTAGCCTTGCCCGGATGATAGAGAATAGTCAAGTCATAATCCTTAAGTAACTCAAGCCAATGGAGCTGCCTCATATTAAGATCTCGCCAGGTAAAGAAATATTGAAGGATACAATGATCTGTGAAAATCTTACATCAGACTCCATACAAGTAGTGCCTCTCCAACTTCAAAGAAAAAACAATCGCACACAACTCCAAATCATGGGTAATATAATTCTTCTCATGGGGCTTGAAATGGTGAAAAGCATACACAATCACCTTACCCTTCTGCATCAAAGAAATACCTAACCCAACACCTGAAACATCATAAAACACCATAAAACCCATGCCCTTTGGGCAGTGCAAAATAGAAGGTGACGTCAACAAATCCTTGAGCTTTTGGAAATTCTCCTTACAAGCATCAGACCACTGAGAGAAAATCTTCTTTTGAGTCAACTTAGTCAACGGAGCTGCAATAGATGTGAAACACTCAACAAAATGATAATAGTAACCTGCCAAGACAATAAAACTTCAAATCTCAGTAGGCGAAGTAGGAACAACCCAGTCACAAACCACTGCAATCTTGGCTAATCAACCATAATACTATCCTTTGTCACTATGTGCCAGAAGAAAAAGACAGGCTCCAACTAAAACTCACACTTGGAGAAATTAGCATAATACTTCTCATCCCTCAGTCTCTGAACCATAATCCACAATGCTCCTTATAATCTGCGTCACTCTTGGAGTAAACCAAGATATCATAAATAAATACAATAACAAATGAGTTAAGATATGATCAAAATACCCAATTCATTAACTCAATGAATACGATTGGGGAATTTTTCAACCTAAAGGACATGACCAAGAATTCATAATGACCATATCAAGTTAGATAAGTTGTCTTTAGAATCTGAAGCTCTAATCCTCAACTGGTGATACTCGGATCTCAAATCAATCTTTAAAAATACTAAAGCACCCCGAAGTTGATAAAATAAATCATCAATACGAGGAAGAGTAAATTTATTTTAACCATTACCTTGTTTAACTGTCAATAATCAGTACACATCCGCATAGACCCATATTTTTTCTTCACAATAAAGATAGGCGTACCCCAAGGTGATACACAAGTTTGGGTAAATCCATTATCCAACAAATCCTGTAACTGATCCTTTGATTCCTTCAACTTAGTTGGGGCCATCCTATAAGGAGAAAATGATATGGTCTTGGTACCCGGCTCTACATAAGTGGAAAAGTTAATATCAGGAACCAAAGGCTTATCTGGAAAATCCATAGAAAACACATCCCTGATCTCACAGACAACCTAAACTGAACCAAGGGGAAGGTGAAGAAACTTTAGTATCACGAATATGAGCCCAATAAGATAAATATCCCCTCTCAACCAAGCAATGAGCCTGAACATAAGATATAACCCTCTTGGGGCCCAAATGAAGCACACCCTTCCAAGTTATCCTTGTCATACTTGATATAGCTAAAGTCACAATATTATCATAACAAGCTAGGAAAACATGGTAAGGAGCTAAACAATCCATACCTAAAATGATATCAAAGTCAACCATATCTAAGACAAGCAAATCTACCCAAGTCACACGCCTAACAAAAGTCACAATACAGGATCGATACACCCAATCCACTAGTAATGAATCTCCTACAGATGGCATATTTACGAATAGGCATGGCAAGAGGCTCGCTAGCAGAATCAAAATACAAGGCAAAATATGTGTCCACATAGGAGAAAGTTGATCTCGGATCGTATAACACAGATGTAGATCTAAAATAAATAAGGACAATACCTGTGATAACAGCATTGGAATCCTTTTTCTCTGGTCTGATAAGTATAGCATAGCACTATTCATTACTACTAACTGGCTGAATAGCCCTTCAACAACCACCACGGGCTCAATTACCTCTACCTCATGCACTTTTGGTAGAACCCCTTCCCCTCATAGTTGAAATAAGATTAGCTCTAAACACACAACGTGGGTAGTACTTGGCCAAATGGCCAGTCTCATCACACACATAGGAAACTCTATAGCCTGGCTCAATAGGGAAATATATAACTGGACCAACACGATCACACAAAATTACTATACTAGAAGACCCACTACCAAAAATATTAAAGGCTTCCTACATGGGTCTACCATGATACCCATGAAAAACTTTAGAATCCCTACCTCGAGAAGTGTGACCTCTGAACTCGCCCGATGGTGCACTTTTTTGGTGCCTCCCTAAGATGATTGAAGAATACCCTCAGTCATCTTAGCATGATCCACTATACTCTGAAAAGGTACTCCATACACTACTATTTGAGTCATGGCTAACTAAAGAGAAACATTCAACCCCTTCACAAACTTCTGAGTCTTATTAAATTCAATCGCAATGCTGGCATAGGAATATCTAGACAAGGCATAAAAGCATTCCACATCATCTACAACAATCATGGATCCTTTCTCTAAGTGATCAAACTGATATTTTATTTGATCTCTCAGATTGAAGGCACGAACCTCTCTATTAAAGGCCTTAGCCAACTGATCCAAAGTCATCTCAGGAAAATCGAGAGGTATGTAACCAACAAGTGACCTCCACCAATCTCTAGTGGCATCCCTCAATTAATAGGTAAAATATGCAATAACATACGACTAACTTCTCATGACAGTCAATTAAGAACTCATAGGCATCCTCTCTTACAATACTAGTGAATTTAGGAGGACTCAAATGAGTGAACCTCTCAAACCTCTTTTAATCCTTAAAAAAAATAAATATACTCATAATGAGAGGAGGTATAATGAATTTGGTAGGTTTAAATCCCACTTGAGGAGGCAATATAGATTAAGGTTGAACTCCCAACCTTGAAATACCATACTCACATGCAGGTATCAAAGGAGAAATAATACTCAGAGTATGTGGAGTACCAAGGGTAGAAATAGGTAATACAAGAGGATCCACAATCATGGCTAGAGGAACACCATAAGAAGACTTTGGTACAAACGAAGGTATAATACTTGGAGTTGGGGGAACACCAGGCACACTTAAAGGATCACCCTTCAAACAGTTCAACAAACAAACTACGAACCCCTCTTAGACTGGGGTAGAGAGGCTCGGTGGAACTAAAATGGGACCCACACCACTAGCATGCTCAACACAAGGCTCAGGGATAATTCCCCTAGTACTACTCCTAGATGGGGCATATCTATATGCCCGTCCACTACCCCAAGCCCATCCATAACTCGCAACTCGCGTTCTAGACTAGGTTCTTTCCTTGAATGAAGGCTAAATATCTCTACCCTATATAGTCATCACCATCTATGGAGCTAACAATGAAATATGAGTTAGAACACAAGGTATGAAGGAAATCTGCACAATAAGGAACAAAATAAGGGCGATTTCCTAAAGACATCCTATAGTCTTTTGAAGATAGATATGAATGTCTATGTGTCAATCCACGAGACTCTATTAGATATCCCGTTCTTACATTGATGAGACCAATGGACCAATCCTTGATACAATATTTACTGACACTAAAACTAAGGGTCATAATGGAGCTTGTTGCGATAAGCCTTAATAAGTAAGCCTATCACTCAAACTTATATAAATTGAGAAAAATGTTATCAAAACCTATGATAAGACTCGTAGAGCAGTGTTGAACCAGACACATATATAGTAAAAGCAAAAATACACAGTCAATGATACCAAACCAAATACCAAACCTTGGTGTCACAATGTAAAAACTAACAAGTATAACTCGAGATAAAAATACATAATGTATCAAAACAGGAGCAACCTTGTCTCTAAATACAAATGAAGACATAGTCTAAATAAGGAAAGACAGTAGTCAACTTCGGATGCATGAAATCAATCGCTACCTCAAAAAGCTCTAAATATCGCCTAAATCAACCATCGTGAGGTATACTCAAACCTAGATCTACATTGAATGAGCACAGTAGGGGTCAGTGCGATCCACGTATACTCAATAGGTATCATACGCTGACTAAGCAAAATTAGAGAATAAAGTATACAAAATACACACACTAAGGCATGCTAATGTCTTAAATAGTAGACCACACCATCTCCACTAACTCTATAATATTCACATACACCATAACAATTATGAGAAAGGAATACACGTACACAGTTATCATATATACTAGTACAAGGAAAGAAATACACATAGATAGGTTTATATCAAGGAAGATAATGAAACACAAATAACTATAGCGTAAATACAAACGCAATGGGGATGATGATGATAATAATGATAATGATGTTGTGATGCACAAGGTTGTCTCCCAACCTTGATATACACTTATGGAGCTAAAGCTTCTTGATATAAGACCCACAGGGGTTCATCAACTCATATGTAAGCAATATCCATATCTCCTCTCCAGTATATCTAATAGTAGAGGATTTTAAAGATGTCATATTTTCTATTAAAAAAAGCCAATGTTTCCAGTATTTTTAATATTTCTGTGGTGGTACCAATGTTTCATGAATGAATATGATATGAGGATGTAATTCTCAAAACCAACAAGAATGAGAAATTCCATATCCAACTAATATACTACCAAGTGAGCCAAAATCCACTCATTAATCCAACCATCCATGAATTCAACATAATCCATATACTAATAGAATGAAATAATTACAAAGTCACCATTGACATCACATTAGGCTTTTTCATCAAACATGATACAACTAATTTAACATACACAAGGCCAATAATATCATGTAGGACCCCACACGATCACACATAGATAATAATAGTCCAACACTGCCAAATAATATCAACATATAGACACCCACAAGGGCACAACACGATAAATGTAGTCATTTTTATAATTAGTTACCACACTATTAACATGATTTTGTAAGAACATTAACTACCCAACCCAGTCTGAAGAAAGTTAATCCATGACTACTACAAATGTCAAAAATTGATCCAAAAGGCTTCAATCCAAAGTTTTACTCTCATGAATGAACTCAAAATCAACTAAGGAATAGAAATATAGAAGAGTAAAATCATAATTTTATTTTGAGTTAGGGTCAAAACAGATCCTCAAAATGGGTTTTAAAAAAAGAATAAAATTGTAATTTAATTTTTGATACATGCTCCCCATACTCTTAAGAGTCCACAACAAGAAACTCAAGCAAAAATAAGTTCAAATGAGGTCCAAATCGATGAAAAATCATTTTCAAGATTTACCTGCAAAAACCCCAAAATCTATTTTAAAATTAAGAATTAGATTTGTTTTGAAGATGAAATTGAAAGAAAAGTGATAATTATAAGATTAGAAACTCACAAGTGAAAATGAATTGAAATCAAGGTTTAAATTGGAGAAATATAATTTTTAGGCCTCCCGAGCCAATATCCCCAATTTCCACTTTTAAATCTGTATTTAAACAAGTTTTAAATGATAAAATTGAAGAAATATAGTTGAAATAGGTTTTTTCGAGCTTACTCGAGCATAGAAATGGTGGAAATTGCTCTAAACTACGAAATCCTAAAATCCAAGTCTAAAACATAGTAAAAATAATGAAATATCGGTATTTAAGGGACTCGGGCATCGCATACGCAATCACATAGTCACTTAAGTGAATACCGCTTAAGCAACTACCGCTTAAGCAACCAAGTGTCGCGTATGCGATACCTTGCCTGAGGTTAGGTATCACATAAGTGACCCTTTTATTGTTTATGTGGGGTTCGCAAATATGACCAAGATATTGCATAAGCGATACTTGGGGTGTCTACGTTGTTGGCTAAGCAAACAAAGTGTCGCTTACAGGAGTGCACCAGCTGAGTGGTGCACTAGTTGGAGACTTAGAGAATTCCAAGTATCTGTGGACCCCACAAGATTCATTCAAATCCCATGAATGGAAACAAAATATGATACCCTATCAAAATTGACATTCCAGACTCAATAGTGATAGTAGACTTTTGAAAAGCTATCGTTTTCATAAAGTTGACCCCCCGAAACACAATTTTACAACTTTTCAAATTGAGGTCGAAATGAGATATAAAAGCCATAAAACCATACCAACTATGTTACCACCCTAAAATCAATGTTTTGGATCTGCTGACATAGTCCATTTTGCCATTCGATGCACAAATCAATAAATTTTGGCCAAAGTCAACTGTAAGGAATTTTAAGCTACCAAAAATCATAATATCACATAAATCACACTGAAATACACAGAGAACCATACCATTCATTCCCACACTCTAGAAATACTATAAAGAAATCATGGGGAGGGGTAAAATATTCAAATCTTATAGAAAGAAATATTTCACATAAATAATCAAAATCAAGTTATTACAGTACCACAACAGTGGTATGATGTGGTGGAACTTACTATGGCAATGTCACGACCTTATTTTACAAATCATGATGGCACCTACTTTATCCCACCAGTAGGTAAGCCAAACCATAGCTCGAAACTATAAGTAATGAAAAATTGGTAGAAAATGGTATAAATGCCAAAATTATACATGTAAATAGATTGCAAGCCATGAAACATGAGAATAATAACATAACTGGAAGAACTGATGAAAACAGTAAAAACATCCCATGACCTAGTAACATCAGTACAAGAGCATCTAGGAAAAATATAAGAGTTTTATCAACGTCAAATACAATTGTCTCAGAACAAAAGATCATCCAAAATAAAAGATGGAGAGAAAATGAACTTTGGCTCCAAGAGCTCACTGTATCTCCAAAATTTGACCCAAACTAATACAACATCAATGGAAGCAACTAGTACTCCAATTTTCACGAAAAATGGGTACATGTAACGCTCTGCATTTCGGGCTACAATATAGACCATGATTACGATGTGCTGATAATATTGAAGCCATAAATCCTATGCTAATATGGCATGCTAATTATTTGTGTAGTATGTGAATCCACTCAAGCTTGAATTTAGACCATAGGGGTCATTTGACTCAAGGACGAGTTGAAAACTACTTCGATCGATTAAGTTTAAGTGGACATTATAATTTGTGTCAACTTATATCGACCATGACTCTTTTTATATGTTTAATTAGAGATACTAATATGTGTAAAATTATAGGTTTTTGAGTTACCTTTCCAATGATATCAATTTTGCTAAAATCCGGCACCCGAGCAAGAAGTTATGGCCTTTCAAAGTAATATGCGTCGCCTAACCAATCACACATGGCCACTAGAAAGCATAGGCGATAGCATAGGTGGATCCTATGTAAACATAGGTGATATCATAGGCGGCGCCTATGTAAAGGTTTCAAGTGACTTAAACACTCCATTTTTGGGGCAAAATGGTCCTTTTCCAACCCTTATTTAGCCCTAAACATGAAATTCAATTCCAAAAGACCCCAAAATACACCTTTATTCATCAAAATTGCTCAAGAATTCTCCTTAGGGTTTCAAAATAAAAACTCAAGCAACTCAATATTCAACCATGAGTTTTAGAAACTAATTGCATATTTGGAATCCTCTCAACGTAGGCTTCAAGAAGCACTTAATATTCATAGTAATCGAGGTACGTGGGGTTATCCTAAAATCTCATGGGTTTAGTTTTATGAACATGCATGCTTTTAAATGGGGGTTTTCAATAAAATGCTAATAGCTTGCTTTTAATATGATTTCTAAGTCATTTTTGAATGTCATGGGAATTGTTTGCTTTTATACTTCAATGGTTGAAGCCATGCATATGTGATTTGAGATTTTCCATGAAAGTTTGATAAATATGAATGATAAATTTCTTTCAAATTCCCATGATAATATTTTGATACCCCATATTATATTGTGACCAACAAAAGAGAGCATGAATTTGAAATGATTATTGTTCACTACTTGTAAATGATGAAGCATCTTGATTTTTATATGATTATGCACATGTTGATGTGATATTGATGGCTTGCAAGTCGGGTATGACGATACCCTACAAAATATGATATGTGATTGAATTAGATGAAATTTGAATTCATTGATTTTACATGAGATAGGTGGATGCTCGAAGAAGATATTTGAGTGTATGCTCGAAGAAGATGTTTGAGTGTAAGGGCTCATTGCTGGAAATCGTGTTTGCCGACATAGGAACTTGGTACCATGCTTTGTGATCTTGCGTACCTGACTTTATTTCATTCCCAAATTAGGACTATGGTTAGGAGCCCTGCTTTGTGATCTTGTGCACTACCATTGAGTTGAGACACCCTACTGTGTGATCTTGTGTGTCTTCCCCTTACTTATACTCTAATCTCGTGGCAACCGAGGTTTGACAGTTGGTGTAAATATGATATGTAGGGTATTCCACCTAGCTTAGTTGTATTGCATTGTTGTTGAAAATAGTTACATTACGCCCATGTGTTTTTAATGGATTTGATATGAAACTGCTTTATAATGGCTCTCAACTATAATTTGTAGAAATATTATGTTTTGTTTTGATATCTTTGCGTGCCAGTTCAATTGTGATGACCCCTCCTTCTTCCAGGTTCTGAGGCACAGTCTAGTGGTCTAGATAAATAGTAGAGATTCCAGATCACAGACTGGAGTTGCAGTGGTGAGCCTTCTATGATTCAGAAGGACTGGTTATTTCATATTACTACTATTAGTTAGGTTTTGGTCTACTGGGGGGCTTGTCCTAGCTTTCAGGCAACTTTGATTAGTTCATGGTAGAGATTTCGCAGACTGAGTTAGATATTGTTATTCAGACGCATTTTTCAGTTTCAGTATTATGACCATGTTTTCATTTCAGATTTTAATTTCTGCATTATCTTTTACTTTATGAATATTATGCATGATTACCAGATAGACAGAGGGCGTTTCGGGCCTTCGGGTTCAGGAATGCTCATCATGGCCAGGGCCCTGGTTCAGGTCGTGACAGTACAAAAGTGTTGTATGAGTATCAAAGCGATGGGTACTTAGTAGGTATCATCGACTGACTGAGCTAAATCATAATATAAGTGTAATAAAATGTGAGATGACAAGATAAGCTGGGGAAAAGGGAAAACATAAAATAATTCTTCAAATACTGAAAGTACACAACCAAAATAATAATATTAAAGAGAACATAGCTATGTCTAGGATAACTAGGCCCTTATAAGCCTAGAAGTTGATATTGAAAGTAAATAATCCAATGAGGGAACCCATAAGCCCTGTTGATGCAATGAAGAAAAAGTAATAACAATAAGTATTTTAACCATCCAAAGCTCAGAACCATAACCATGGACCTTTCCATAACATAAACACCAACCTCAAACCGGTCCTGTGACAATCATAAATAACCTCTCAACACCGGGGTTGAACCAAAAATAGTATCTCAAATGCTAGACTTGAATAAAAAATAGTATCATAAATACCAACCTTGAACCACATGTAATATCATCATGAATACCAAACTTGAATCGGTCTTAATATCATCATAACCACTAGACTTTAACTTATCTTATACTCTCACAATTACCAACCTAGAATAAGACATAATATACCTAAATCCTTGCTAGGATTAAACATATGAATCAAATAGTGTATATTGAGTCTACAAGGAGGTAATAGTAGTCTTGAAGTAAGGTGGGTCCAACGGCCCACTTTTAAACCTGAAAATCCAATCTAAGGCAATGTCTCTCCCAAACTAGACTAAGGTTCTAAATTCTACTACAAGGTGCTAACTAAGACTTATTACGTAATAGGATAGCAGTTCCACCTAATGAATGGTTAGTTAAGTCAACGCACCTAATTATAATTCGCTAATCAGCTAAATAACCCATATTCTCTAGGTATACCATCAATTCATAATTCCCAACCCAAAACTAGAATAATATTATATCAATATTATAAAGCCCAATTTAAGAGAAGGGTAAACCTAGCCTGGACATTAAGGAAAGCCCGATAAATCTGCTAAATTGGTGATTTTCCTTCCCGAAAAGCCTCTGTATGATGCCACACTATCAAAATGGTAATATCTTTATTAACACAAGAATAATGATGCCCATGTTTCATTTTATGCTTCCGATCCAAAATCAAGTCAACATCTCATGTGGGACCCCCTTGTAAAATTGCACTTTTGAACCACCAACACATCCCTTTATGCTCAAGGATCATTCACCCTCAAGAGTGGGTAAATTCCTAGATCAAACAATACCAAATCTATCCATCAAGAAACTAGAGATTTGTGACTAAATTGGAGAATAAATTCATCAATTAGATTAAGACTTACAAAGATTTAAATGAGGAAATTACTATTTTGAGCTCACCAACACCTCACAATCTCCCATGAACCACTCTCCCCACTTCCACACACTCTAGGGCTTTAAATGCTTTTTGGAATTGTGAGAAATGGGAAAAAAATCAGGTAATGGCTAAAATAAATACCCTCCCAGGTGCCGCTTAAGCAGTCACTGCTAAACCGGTCCCTGCCCTAGGTCACCCTCTACTATAGCAGACAAGATATCACTTAAGAGATATTATCTTTAGTACCACTAAAGATACTAAGGCAGGAACAACCTTGTATGCTTAAGAGACCTCTTGAATTATATGGCGGCCACTACTAAAATGGCCAAAGGTCCGCTTTAGCGGATGCACCAATTGAGTCCATACACTAGTTGAACTTGGATTTTTCCTAGTCCCCACCGACCTCTCGAGATTCATTTAGAATATCATAAACACAAATAAACTATTATACCCAATCATATTCAATATTTTGGACTCAATGTGGCCATCAAAATTTCTATCTAGAATTTTTTAGAAGAAATATGGCCACCACACACAAGGGCGGCTATTTTTACCAAAATCCGACCAATAGTCCACCATGAGTACGAAAGCCTTGGTACTTGAACTAAAGGTCCCTCTAGCCTAAAATCAATGTTAGAGTTGGTGGAACTTTCAAAAATGGCTTACGGGTTTGTTAACCTAAAGCTTACGTCTGATAGGAAATCCTTACTAGCAAAGACTTCAAATTATTGAATTAACTCTAAAAACCAAATAAACTGCCTGGTAATCAAACTGTCAGCTCTAGTAAGTCACAAATTACTTAGGGCATATATAGGAAAACTCTAAATAGATAAAGAAAGTGATAGAGAAAAAATAACCTGGAGGGTCATTATAGGAAGCAATATCGCTATAGCAAGAAAAGTGACTATTGTAATGGTTCATCATCTTCAACCCATCAACCTTCCCTCCCATGGTAGATTTTTTAATTTTCTCCATAATTTTGAGAATTAAGGGTAGATCGGGCTTGGTAAAGTTTTTATGAATCTTTTTACACTAAAATGAGAGTGTATAACACTCAAATTTACCCCTAATTCACCTAAAATCATTGGGAAAGATGAAACTGTACCTTCTACCCCTTCCATGGGCAAAGTTATCCATAAAATATGTCAATATTATGTCCCAATGCTATAGGAGCATTGAATATGTAGGAGAATATAACATGTTTATCATTTCATTCAAACAAACACCTCCAAATTTAAGTTTCAAGATCCGCACCAAAAACCACCCAAAATTGCTCAATTCTAATGAAGTTTCTGTGATTCTACAATGAGAAATGTGTAATTAAGTAGTAAAGATGAAGAAATTACCATGTATTGGTTATTAGAGGGGGATTTCTCAGAGTGGGTTGAGAAAGTTTTTTAAAGCTTGAGTGGAAATAGGGGAAATGAACTATCACAACCACTGTTGTGGTTGGTTATTGCTGTAGTGGTAAAATCTTTATGTTCTCAGTTTTATCTTGACTTTTTATGCATTATGGTGTCATTTCATGTTTGGGAAATCATAGTAGATAGTGGTTTCAAGGATTAATTATGTATACCCTTTCTAAGAATATAGGAATAACCATCATGCCTAGAGTTGGCAATGCGTTAGCTATGACTAATTATAGAGCATAGATGTACATACATAAGCTAGAAAATATTTAAATATTCAACTTAACAACACGTTATAGTTGGAATCTTCTCGATTGATCATGGGAGTGTCCAAACCTCAGCATCAGACCAGTCAAGGATGAATAGTGGGTAAATTGGTATATAATATATCAACCTAAAATGTCATTATGTGTGAAAATGCCCTAAAAATACTTTATGATAAATAAAAAGCTCAAATTGGACCCAAATAAAAATTATAAGTAATATAATATAAGTCCCAAAGTGATCCAACAGGCCCAAAAAAGAGATTGGGCAGGTCTTCAGCCTAACGCTACAACGGTAGGATAATCGTCGTGGTGATAAAATAACCACTTTAGCAGATTTCAAGAGTAACCAGACTAGGATAGTTTTAAAACCACTCTAGGTATTCCCCTTCTACCAAAAACACTATAAAAATACCACATCCCTAACCATGAGATTTTAAAGACCAGGATTTATAAGACAAGGTTCAAGGCACACCTGATAGAAACCCAACATGAAAAGGCACTTAACACTCATGGGATAACTCTCTTCTTTCTATAGCAATATATTTTATATATGAGTTACTTTTTTGATTATATATCATAGAAATTAGACTTGGTTTTGATTTATATAACATGAATAGTGATACTGGGAGTTCTTATGCTTTAGGCCTTCAAGCATGGCATTTGAAGGATAGAAATGATAGAATTTGGTCAGGTTTTAATATGTGATTAATTTTTATTGTACCCCATTGTGTGATATTCATGGTGTGTAATGGGTAAATTTTTTGTAACATCTTGACTAGCTTAATCAATAATATGTTCCGTAAGCTTGATTTGAGTTAAGTAAGATAAAAAAGGGGAGTAGTATTAAGGTAGGGCATGCTAGAGGATGCTCTTGGTGAATTGGATAGTTACATCATATATTGAGGATATATAATGAAATATAAGGATTAAGGGTTACCAATGGTGCAACCCAAGTGCTTATATCCACTAAATTAATTCAATAGGTGCTGGGAATTTTGAGCAGTTTGGATGGTATGATAATAATCTAACTATTTCTACATTCTATCAATAGCTTTATAATATATAGATACTTTTGCACCAAGGATGGATGAGAGCTTTGAGACCATAGTGTTTTGCCGGTAGGTATTAGGACCTATGATGAATGATGATGAACGTGGACTATTCTACAAGTTAATGAAGATAAAATCGCCAGTGTTTTAGGTTGTAGGGTCTGAAGATACTTTTTATTTTTTGATAGATTGTAATGAATGTATGCATAAGATGGGTATTGTTGAAAAGTGAAATGTGGATTTTGTTTCTTTTCAACTATAGGCCAAAGCCAAGCAATATAGAAGTCCTTTGTTGAGTGTAGGGCTACCTTACCTACTACTTACTTAGGCATAATTTCAAAATATATATCTTGAGAAATATGTTCCCTACACTTATCATGATTAGAAGAATGATGAGTTCTTGAGGTTATAGTAGGGTGATAAAACTGTGGCGACACCAACTTACATTCATTCCTATTATACACTATAATTGCAGATGAGGAGTAGATTCGGTTCTTTCTAAGGAATTATTATGGTAATCTTATCAGTGGTGGCGTTGGGCATGTCCTTTAAAGATGTGATTGAGTTTTTTTAAGAAGGCTAAAGCTATTGGGAAAAAATGGGAGGTGAAGATTGAGAAAAAGAAGGCCCAAATATCTGGATAGTTAAGTGGTACTTATTTAGAGGTCGTGGCACTCATGGTCATTCTTCCTAGCTTTATCACTTAGCTATGCTAGCATTCACCCCTCTAACTGTCTTTGGACATTGGATCTCCACGCGATGTAGGAATTAGTAACACTTCTACTCTCTACTCAATGAGTAGATTTTGGTATTAGGTCGTGAGTTGACATTGAAATTGTGAGCTTTCATACATTGAAAGTCTACATTTCATGTTTTGTTTCTCTTACGTGTTAGACTTATTTTTAGCTATCATCGTGGGCATGTCCCAACACTATATTGATATTCAGTTTTGGATCATTATTTAGAAGGCTTTTTTTGGGCTACTGTGGTAATTGGGCGGTATTAGTTGGTTGTTAGGCTAGTCATCGGTTGTTAGTTATACATATGAATTAAACTTTTCTTAAGCTATTACACATTATCTTATTATATGTTTGGAATTCATTTGAGTTTAGGGTGTGTTGTGTCTCGGTTGGTTAGGTGCACGAGTGATCTTTAATCCACGTGAGACTTGAGATACCCAACACGACCAGACCCTGGTTTGAATCATGTCAATATATCACATTGTAACGCCCCAAATCAGGTACTCAAAATGCTACACGGTGCTCATAACCCCGAAGGACCACAAGCTAACCCATGATTGATATCTGTACCTGTATACTGCATAATATACTGTATAATGCAGAAACATGAACTGAAAGGCCATAAGGTTCAACACTGAGATATAATATCTGATAAAAATATAACATCTGGGTGGGGTATGAAATACCCAAAATAGCTAAAATAAACTATCTGAACATATTGTAGTCTGAAAAGTCTCTAAATCATGACTGTACTATACTGTCTGAATAAGGAGTTGAGGGGACATGTCCCCAACTAACTCCAACTAATAAATAAATTAATGAGGTAATAAAGTAATGATCATGTTCTTGAAAGATGAGGACTCACTGCTAACTCTGACTTCTGAGACAGGAATCTACTGATGCTCTGGAGCTTGTATCTCTGAACCTATGGTATAAGACACCATAGAAAAATGCGTCAGTACTTTGAATGTACCGGTATGTATGTAAGGTAGGATGAATGCATGAGGTTTATATGCATGAACAATACAGACTAACTGACTAATATAAACGTGAGAATGCATGCATGAATACATAGTAACTATAACTGAGATCGTGATAACATGAATTTACTGATAACTAACATAACTGGTAACTGAGTTTTGATGACTGATATAACTGATAACATGAGTGACTGTATCTGACAGTCCTGAATCTGATGGAACTAGCTGAGTTCTGTACAGTTCTGAGTTGACTGTATCTGACAATCCTGAATTTTGTAGAACTATCTGAGTTCTATTACTGAGACTGAATTACTTTATTTAAAAGTATTGATTTCTGTGGCTAAAACTGTGGGAAGTAGTTATCTAACCGATATGCCCCAAATAATGCATTATAGCTGAGTTGAGGTCTAATCTGTAACCCCAATTAGAAGGATGTCAATACCGCTTCACCAGTAAGGACAAGCTGTGAGTGACCCATATATGACAGTATCCCTAAAAGAGAATAGTGGGGCCCTCATATGATAGTGCTTATCCACCTCATTAACCCTCATCTGTTAGTGTTGATGTCTCAACTTATGCTGGCTACATAGTTCTGGAATGCAAGGATAACTTCTATGAATCACACCCTTATCTGACAGTGTATGTTCCCATCCTTGGGTTCACTCGGTGTTAATTATTATTCCCATTGGAATAGACACTGTACATGAATTACTGAACTGATCTAGACTGAGTTAACTGCGTTTCGTTGATTGACAGAATATTACTGAGATTTATGTATTACTAAGGTTTCTGAGATTACTGGGAGTTTTGAGTTTTATTGAGTTTTCCTGAGTCACATGACTAACTGAAGTTTACTGAACATGGCTTGACTGAGGATATCGTGAAAACATGTCACTGGCTCTACGCACACAACTAAATTGTCGGGTACAAGTACCCCTAGGAATCGATGGAAAGAAACTAACAAAGCATGACTTTCTTGAATACATGACCAACATCATAATCCATAATTCATTAATTGAGGCATTTCATCAAACATGTGATATGCATAAACCTGCACATACATGAGGATTTCATAATATCATACTAGATGGGCACTTTTCCTTCACATAGACAATTAATCAAATACATGGTAAGCATAGTATATGTACACAACATTATACAACACATAAACATCATGATTTAACTCTAATTTCATCATCCAAGGTTTTAATCATAGGTTCACATGAATATACACTTATACTAATCAATTCCACATAAAATTGATCACCCAACATAGATTAGAATTCAATTGGTCATTATCAACTTGAACAAAAGCAAACCGAACATGAAATTCATAAAGAAATCCATACACTTGAACTTTAAAAAGAGATTCTAGGGCTTTACGGATAAAAGGAGTGCATGAATGAACACTATGCATACCTGGTAGTGAGTTTCTTGAAGTTCTTGAACTTGAAGAATTTGAATCTCTTAGTTCTTGAAGAAGATTTGGATTTTTTTGCTTAACGATTACTCGTAGGGAGAAAACCCTAATTTTTGATGTTGTGGAAGAATAATGAATTTTTTTGGAGCCGTGGTCGGATATTACTAGGTATATAAAGGGTGTTAAAATACCAAAAATCCCCTTTAAAAATGAATTAAAAATAACTGAATGGGATATGCGACGGTGGCTGTGATGGTCCATCACTGGCTCGACGGTCAGTCGTTTCGACCGTCGCACGTGGACCGGGAAAAGGATTTACTGCCTAAGTATCTCCGACTTGGTCGATGGTCCGTTGCAAGTTCGATGGTCCATCAACTTTTCCGTCGTACCTTATTCATAAGGTTGCCTCAATGCCTTGGCTGCAACAGTCAAGGCGACGGTCAATCGCTAGATCAATGGTCCGTTAACCTGGCCGTTACACCTGGGTGATTCTGACAGCTCTTGGTAAAACATCCATGCCTTTTCACTCCAATACCATATTTAGATGAAATTGGTATTTTTGGAAAGCTAATTCAATTTCCCACATGATAAAAAGTGAAAATCTTAAAAATTCCATGTGTACAAAATTAGATTCTTCTTTCAAAGAAAGATTCTAACATTCTGGGGACAATTTCAAGCTAGGAAAAAGTATGGGGTATTACAATATCTCCCCCTTGAGAACATTCATCCTCGCATAAAACTGAGAATTAGGGGAGAAGATAAACTGACGTACATACTGAATATTAATGACTGAAACATAATTTCATGACTGATATGACTGATAAATAAATTTATCATACTGATAATGCATATCTGATGCTTGTGTAACTAATTCATGAATGCATGGCTGAGAGTTCTGATGAACTAAATTTCTCACAATGAGAATGCATGTATGATGTATGATTATATAACAGAACTGATACATGAATGCATGACTAAATATGCAATGGTATTTAATACCATGTTTGCGATGAAATTTTGAACATGAACTGTATACCAAGCTTGTAACTGAAGTCTGAACATGAAATTAAAAACTTAAGAAGAACTGTTACCTTGAACTTGATCTGAGTTGGCGGAGAAGAGGTGAGGATACTTGGTTTGCATATCTGCTTCTGCTTCCCAAGTAGCTTCCTCAACTGATAGATTTTGCCAAAGAACTTTGACTAGAGGGACTTCTTTGTTCCTCAGTCTACGAGTCTGGTAGTCAAGAATTTCAACTGGAATCTCTTCATAAGAGAGGCTGTTCTGAACATCTATGCTCTGAATAGGGAGTACAATGGGTGGGTCACCTATGCATATCTTAAGGAAAGAGACATGGAAGACTGGATGAACTGAGGATAGATCTGAAGGCAATTTGAGCTCATAAGCTACGTTACCAAAGCGACTGAGAATTTTTAAGGCACCGACATATCGGGGACCGAGCTTTCCTTTCTTGCTGAACCTCTTCACTCCCTTTATTGGAGAGATCGTTAGATGTACATGGCACCAATCTCGAACTCTAGATCCTTTCTAAGAATATCTGTATAAGACTTCTATCGGCTCTGGACAGCCCGAAGTCTTTCTATGATCAACTAGACTTTTTCTAAGGCATCGAATACTAAGTTAGGCCCTATAACTGAGGCCTCACTAACTTTAAACCAACCAAATAGAGATCTGTGTCTCCTACCATAGAGAGCTTCGAATGGGGCCATCCGAATACTGGAATGATAGCTATTGTTGTATGCAAACACAATCAAAGGCAAGTGGTCATCCCAACTACCTTTGAAATCAATTGCACACGCCCTTACCATATCTTCTAGGGTGTAAATTGTCCTTTATTCTTGACCATCTTTCTAAGGATAAAAGGCTGTACTGAGAAGAACTTGGGTATCAAGACCCTTTTGGAACGCTTTCTAGAAATGAGAGGTGAACTGGGTACCTCTGTATGAGATAATAGATACGAAACACTATGTAATCTGACCAACTCTCTGATTTAGAGTTTGACATAATCCTCCTGAATAACACGTATGGACTGGAAGAAAATGAGCTGATTTGGTCATCCATCTACAATGACCCACACTGAATCATGCTGGCAACGAGTATGAGGCAAACCCATCACAAAGTCCATATTCACTTCTTCCCCCAAGTAGGAATACTGAACTCTTGCATGGAACCACTAGGCTTCTGATGCTCTATCTTAACCTGCTGATATATAGATCACTTAGCCACAAACTCTGTAATACTTCTCTTCTTCCCACTCCACTAAAAGATCTCCCATAAGTCGTGGTACATCTTTTTGGCCACTGGATGAATAGAGTAGCGCGCACCATGCGCTTTAGAAAGAATTCGCTGCCTTAAGTCTTCTTCATCTGGAAGGCAGGGACGACCCTGACAATGTAGAACACCATCTCCCCTTTAGGATAAAACCTTTACCTTCTCATCCTTGATTAACTCTTTCAACTTGATTAGTCTGGGATCTCTATCTTTCTTTTTTTTCACCTTGGAAACTAGAGATTATTCTGAACTTATCTGAACCCATACATCATCCTCTTCTAATTGACTAATCGAATGCCTAGTCTAGCAATCTGATGGAATTTTTGAGCTAACTTTTTCTTACTGTCCTTAACATGAGCAACACTACCCATGAATAGTTTACTAAGAGCATCGGCCACTACGTTGGCCTTACCCTGATGATAAAGGACACTCATGTCATATTCTTTCAAGAGATCTAACCACCTTTTCTAACAAAGATTAAGATCTTTTTGAGAAAAGATAGACTGAAGGCTCTTATGATCTGTGAACACATCTACATTAACACCGTATAGATAATGCCTCCAAATCTTTAAGGCAAAAACTACGGTTGCTAACTCAAGATCATGAGTAGGATAGTTCTTCTTATGGGGTTTAAGTTGTCTGGAGGCGTAGGCTAAGACCTTACCATGCTGCATGAGGACACAACCTAAACTTACTCTGGATGCATCACAATACACTATGAAACCATTTAAACCATCTGGAAGAGCTAAGATAGGAGCTGAGGTGAGTTGAGTCTTCAACTCCTGAAAAATTTTCTCAAAAGGATCTAACCACTGAAACTTGACTTTCTTCTGAGTCAATCTAGGAATAGGGGAGGCAATATATGAAAATACCTCAATAAACCATCTGTAATAGCTAGGCAAACCCAAGAAACTCCTAATGTTTGATGGAAAGATAGGTCTGGGCCAATTTCTTACCGTTTCGGTCTTTTAAGGATTTACTCTAGTGCCATCACCAAAAATGATATGAACAAGGAATTCTACTAACCTTAGCCAAAATTTTTGCTTACTGAGTTTAGTGAACAACTGATGATCTCTGAGAGTATGAAGTACGATTCTGAGATGGTCTGTATGATCACGCTCACTGTGGGAATAGACCAGAATAACATCTATGAATACTATGATGAACATATCCAAGTACTGCTTGAACACACGATTCATCAGGTCCATGAAAGCTACTGGGGCATTATTAAGACCAAAGGACCTAACAAAAAACTCAAAGTGACCATACCGAGTATGAAAAACTATTTTCAGAATGTCATATTCGCTGACTCTAAGCTGACGATAACCGAATCTGAGGTCTATCTTAGACAAATAACTGGCATCCTGAAGTTGGTCAAATAAGTCATCTTCTTTGGGATGAGGATATTTGTTCTGGACCGTGAATTTATTGAGCTGATGGTAATCAAAACACATTCTAAGAAAACCATCTTTCTTGCATATGAATAAAATTGGTGCACTCCATGAGGACATGTTGGGCCTGATGAATCCCTTATCTAAGAGATCCTTCAACTGCTCTTTCAATTCTCTGAGTTCTGCTGGTGCTATTCTGTATGGTAGAATATATATAGGCTGAGTATCTGGAAGAAAATCAACGCCGAAGTCTATTTCCCTTTTAGGAGAAATTCCTGGAAGATCTTTGGGAAATACATCTGAATATTCATTCATTACTGGGACTGATTCAAGACTGGGAGTTTCGGAACTAGTATCCTTAACTCAAACAAGATGATAGACACATCCTTTAGATATAATTTTTCATGCCCGAAGGTAGGAAACAAGCTGACCTTTGAAAGAGAATACACTACCCTTCTACTATAGGATGGGTTCACTCAAAAACTGAAACTGAACTATTCTATTTCTGCAGTCTACTATGGCATAGCAGAATGAAGCCAATCCATGCTGAGAATGATATCAAAATCAGTTATCTTTAATTTGACTAAGTCTGTTGAAGTAACTTTCTGAAATATCATAATCGGGCTATTCCTGTATACCCGTCGAGCTATGATGGTTTGACCCATTGGGGTAGAAACTGAAAAGGGCTCTGCAAGAATTTTAGGACTGACTCCGAAATCAACTACTATATAGAGAGTAACAAAAGACAAAAATTCTCCTAGATCTAGCAAAGCATAAACATTCACATAAATATCAATAATATACCAGTAACCACATCAGGAGAATTTTCCTGATCTTTTTAGGACTGAAGAGCATAAAGTTAATTTAGGCGTTATCCACTAGTAGCCTGGAGGTGGCACCCTACTAGTTTAGGTGACTGGACTGAGCTGAGGAACGGTTTTGTTGACCCTGATAACCTGACTGGGGATAATATCTGACTTTGTGGCCTGGCTTACCATATTCGAAACAGACATCGCTACCAGCTCTACAAGTACCCTTGTGGTTCTTACCACAAGTATGACCAAAGGGATTAGTTCGGGCATTGCTGACGCTGCCCTAAAGCTTTGAGCCTGGCGCCCTATCTATATTACCATCCCTGAACTTTGAAGCTGGAGCACTAGCTAAAGAAAGAGTAGGAACTGATGACTTAGGATGAAACTGAGAACTGTTTTCTCCTGGGTTGACCAAAGTTTAAACTACCAGTCCTTGGTCTCTTATTCTGTTTCTCCCTCGTCTTAATCTTTTACTTTTCTATCTGGTGAGCATGATTCATAAGCCTGGCTAGAGTCATGTCACTATTCAACATCGCCGACCTACACTCGTTGACCATACTATAATTCACCCCAAAAACAAACTTACTAATCTTGGCCTTGCTATCTGCCACCACACAAGGGGTATATTTGGATAATTGAGTAAACTTAAGAGAATAATCTTTCACCGTCAAGTTTCCCTGCCTGAGGTTGATGAATTCTAACACCTTAGCTTCTCTCAGCTCTAGGGGAAAGAACCTCTCTAAGTATGCGATGACAAACTCCTCCCACTCAATAGTCCCTGCATCATCTGGCCTTTTTGACTTTCACTGCTTGTACCATGTGTGAGCAACATCCTACAACTGATATACAACTAGCTTAGCACTCTCAACAGCTGACACCCCCATAAAGTCAGTAACCTTCTGAACCTGATCAATGAATTCCTAAGGGTTTTTATTTGGCTTAGACCCGAGAAAGGATAGAGGATTTATTCGGGTGAAGTGCCAAATCCTGGCTACAGCTGAATTGGCCACTGGGTTGGATGAAATGACAGCTGGTCATTCATTCTAAGCAGCAACTGACTAGGTAAGAGTAGTAAATGCAGCTTTAAACACTGCATGAGAAATATGTTCGACCAAAGGTACTTTGGGATGAGGGGCTGACTGATTCCCATTTCTTTTTTTTGGAGGCATGTTCTGTAGAAGAAAGGGAGAAATATATTAGACTCAGAGATTGACTTGAGACTATACTCACTGGCACGACATGAATACTTAAAGAAGAGAAAATATTCCTAAAACATCTTATAGCCTCCTGCACATAAATATGGTGCGTAACACACCCATGTACAAGACTCTACTAGATGTGGCTTTCAGACTTCCTAGGACTCTATTGAATCTTAGGCACTAATACCAAGTTTATAATGCCCCTAATCTGGTACCCAAAATGCTACATGGTGCTCATGACCTAGAAGGACCATAAACTAACTTATGATTAATATCTGTACCTGTATACTGCATAATATAATATATAATGTGGAAACATGAACTGAAAGGCCATAAGGTTCAACACTGAGATATAATATCTGATAAAAATATAACATCTGGGTGGGGTATGAAATACCCAAAACAACTGAAATAAACTGTTTGAACATGCTGTAGTCTGAAAGTCTCTAAATCACAACTGAACTATCTGAATAAGGAGTTGATGGGATATGTCCCCAACTAACTCTAACTAATAAATAAATTAATAAGGTAATAAAGTAATGATCATATCCTCGAAAGATGAGGACTCACTGCTAACTCTGACTGCTGAGACTGGAATCTACTGATGCTCTAGAGCTCGTGTCTCTGAAAATATGGTATAAGACACGATAACACAAATGCGTCAGTACTTTGAATGTACTAGTATGCATGTAAGGTAGGCTGAATGAATAGGGTTCATATGCATGAACAATACTGACTAACTGACTAATATGAACGTGAGAATGCATGTATGAATACATAGTAACTATAACTGATAACATGAGTGACTAAATCTGACAATCCTGAATCTGATAGAACTAGCTGAGTTTCGTACTGTTCGGAGTTAACGGTATGTGATAGTCCTGAATTCTATAGAACTATCTGACTTTTATTACTGAGACTGAATGACTATATATGACAATCCTGATTTCTGTAGCTGAAATTGTGGGAAGTAGTTATCTAACCAACATGTCCCAAATAACGCATTATAGCTGAGTTGAGGTCTAATTTGTAACTCCAATTGGAAGGGTGTCAATACCACGCCACCGATAAGGACAAGCTGTGAGTGACCCTCATCTAACGGTGTCCCCAAAAAATGATGGGGCCCTCATCTGACACTACTTATCCACCTTATCAACCCACATCTAACAGTGTTGGTGCCTCAATCTATACTAGCTACATAGTTCTGGAACGCAAGGATGAATTCTAAGAATTACACCCTCATCTGACAGTATGTGTTCCCATCCTTGGGTTCACTCGGTGCTAATTTCTACTCCCATCTGAATAGACACTGTACATGAGTTACTGAACTGAATGGACTGAGTTAGCTGAGTTCTGTTGACTGATGGAATATTACTGAGATTTTTGTATTACTAAGCTTTTGGAGATTACTAGGATTTCTGAGTTTTACTAAGTTTTCCTGAGTCACATGACTAACTTAATTCTACTGAACATGGCTTGACTGAGGATATCATGAAAACTTGACACTGGCTCTAGAAACACAACTAAATTATCGGGTACAAGTACCACAATACTCGATGGAATGAAAGGATTTCATAATATCATAATAGTTGGTTGATTTTACATTACATAGGTATTTAATCAAACACATGGTAAGCATAGTATATGTAGACAACATTATACAACAAATAAACATCATGATTCAACCCTAATTTCATCATCCAAGAGTTTAATCATAGGTTCACATGAATCTACACCGATACTAATGAATTCTACATAACATTGATCGCCCAACATGGATTAGAATTTAATTAGTTATTATCAAAATACACAAAAGCAAACCCAACATCATAAAGAAATCCACACAGTTGAACTTTGAAAAGAGATTCTTGGGCTTCATGGACGAAAGGAGTCCATGAATGAACACTATGCATACCTGGTAGTGAGTGTCTTAAAGTTATTGAACTTGAAGAATTTGAATCTCTTAGTTCTTGAAGAAGATTTGGATTTTGTTGGTTAAGGATTGCTCTTAGGGAGAAAACCCTAATTTTTGATGTTGTGGAAGAATAATGATTTTTTTTGGAGGCTTGATCGGATATTACTAGGTATATAAACGGGTGGTAAAAGACCAAAAAGTCTTTTTAAAAACGACTTAAGAATAACTAAACGGGATATGTGACGGTGGGTGCGACGATCCTTCGCTGGCTCGACGGTCAGTCGTTTCGATCGTCGCACGTGGACCAGGAAAAAGACTCACTGCGTAAGTAGCGACGGCTTGGGCGACGGTCTATCAACCTGTCCGTCGCACTTTATCCATAAGGTTGCCTTACTGCCATGGCTACGATGGTCTAGGTGATGGTCCGTCATTAGATTGATGGTCTGTCAACGTGGCAATCGCACCTGGGCAATTATGACATCTCTCGGTAATACGTCCAAAAATTTTTACTCTGATACCGAATTTAGACAAAATTGGTATCATTGGAAGGAAACGGACAAAGCGTGACTTTTTTCAATACATGACCAACATCACAATCCATAATTCATTTATTGAGGCATTTCATCAAACATGTGATATGCATAAACTTGTACATACATGAAGATTTCATAATATCATAATAGTTGGTCGATTTTCTTCACATAGGCAATTAATCAAACACATGGTAAGCATAGTATATGTAGAAAACATTATACAACAAATAAACATCATGATTCAACTCTAATTTCATCATCCAAGGTTTTAATCATAGGTTCACATGAATATACACTTATACTAATCAATTCCACATAAAATTGATCACCCAACATGGATTAGAATTCAATTGGTCATTATCAACATGAACAAAAGCAAATCGAACATGAAATTCATAAAGAAATCCATACACTTGAACTTTAAAAATAGATTCTTGGGCTTTATGGATAAAAGGAGTGCATGAATGAACACTATGTATACCTAGTAGTGAGTTTCTTGAAGTTCTTAAACTTGAAGAATTTGAATCTCTTAGTTCTTGAAGAAGATTTAGATTTTGTTGCTTAAGGATTGCTCATATGGAGAAAACCCTAATTTTTGATATTGTGGAAGAATAATAATTATTTTTGGAGCCATGGTTGGATATTACTAGGTATATAAGGGGTGGTAAAAGACCGAAAATCCCCTTTAAAAATGAATTAAAAATAACTGAATGGGATATGCAACGGTGGGTGCGATGGTGCATCGCTGGCTCGACGGTCAGTCATTTCGATCGTCGCACGTGGACTAGGAAAAGGATTCACTGCCTAAGTAGCGCCGACTTGGGTGATGGTCCGTTGCCAGTTCAATGGTCCGCCAACCTATCCATCGCACCTTATCCAGAAGGTTGCCTCAATGCCTTGGCTGCAATGGTCAAGACGACGGTCCATCACTAGATCGACGGTCCGTTAAACTGGCTGTCGCACCTAGGCAATTCTGACAGCTCTCGGTAAAACATCCATACCTTTCCACTCCAATACTAGATTTAGATTAAATTGGTATTGTTGGAAAGCTAATTCAATTTCCCACATGATAAAAAGTGAGAATCTTAAAATATCCATGTGTACAAAAAAGGATTCTTCTTTCAAAGAAAGATTCTAATATTCTTGGAATAATTTCAAGCTAGGAAAAAGTATCGGGTATTACAATATCTCCCCTTTGAGAACATTCGTCCTCGAATGAAACTGAGAATTAGGGGAGAAGATAAACTGACGTACATACTGAATATGAATGACTGAAACATGATTTCATGACTGACATGACTGATAACTGAATATATCATACTGACAATGCATATTTGATGCTTGTGTAACTGATTCATGAATGCATGGCTGAGAGTTCTGATGAACCAAGGTTCTCATAATGGGAATGCATGTCTAATGCGTGATTATATAATAAAACTGATACATGAATGCATGACTAAATATTTAATGGTATTTAATGCCAAGTTTGCGATGAAATTTTGAACATGAACTGTAAACCAGGCTTGTAACTAAAGTCTGAACATGTAACTGAAAAGCTTAAGGAGAGCTATTACCTTGAGCTTGATCTGAGTTGGCGGAGAAAAGGTGAGGATACTTGGTTTGCATATCTGCTTCTGCTTCCCAAGTAGCTCTCTCAACTGACTGATTTTGCCAAAGAAGTTCGACTAGAGGGACTTCTTTGTTCCTCAGTCTATGAGTCTGGTATGACTAGAATCTCTTCATAAAAGAGGCTGTCTGAACATATATGCTATGAATACGGATTACAACGGTTGGGTCACCTATGCACTTCTTAAATAAAGAGACATGGAAGACTAGATAAACTGAGGCTTGATCTGAAGGTACCGATATATCGGGGACTGAGCTTTCCATTCTTGCCGAACCTCTTTAATATCTTTATGGGATAGATCTTTAGATGTACATAGTCAATTCTCGAACTCGAGATCCTTTCTATGAATATTTGCATAAGACTTCTGTCGGCTTTGGGCATCCCGGAGTCTTTCTTTGATCAACTGGACTTTTTCTAAGGCAGCTAATACTAAGTTAGGCCCTATAACTGAGGCGTCACTAATTACAAACCAACCAAATGGAAATCTGTGTCTCCTACCATAGAGAGCTTCAAATGGAGCCATCCGAATATTGCAATGATAGCTTTTGTTGTATGCAAACACAATCAAAGGCAAGTGGTCATCCCAACTACCTTTGAACTCAATTGCACAAGCCCTTAGCATATCTTTTAGGGTGTAAATTGTCCTTTATTATTGACTATCTTTCTAAGGATAAAAGGCTGTACTGAGAAGAATATGGGTACCAAGACCCTTTTGGAACACTTTCTAGAAATAAGAGGTGAACTGGGTACCTCTGTATGAGATAATATATATGGAACACTGTGTAATCTGACCAACTCTCTGATGTAGAGTTTGACATAATTCTCCTGAATAACATGTATGGACTGGAAGAAAATGAGTTGATTTGGTCATCCTAGCTACAATGACCCAAACTGAATCAGCAACGAGTATGAGGCAAACCCATCACAAAGTCCATATTCACTTCTTCCCCCAAGTAGGAATACTAAACTCTTGCATGGACCCACTAGGCTTCTGATGCTCTATCTTAACCTGCTGATATGTAGATCACTTAGTCACAAACTCTGTAATACTTCTCTTCATCCCACTCCACTAATAGATCTCCCACAAGTTGCGGTACATCTTTTTGGCCTCTGGATGAATAGAGTAGTGTGCACCATACGCTTCAGAAAGAATTCGCTGCCTTAAGTCTTCTACATCTGGAACATAGGGACGACCCTGACAACACAGAACACCATCTCCCCTTTGGGAGAAAACCTCTACCTTCTGATCCTTGATTGACTCTTTCAACTTGACTAGTCTGGGATCTCTGTCTTTTTTTTTCACCACAGAAACTAGAGATTATTCTGAAATAATCTGAACCCATACATCACCCTCTTCTAATTGACTAACCTAATGCCTAGTCTAGCAATCTGATGGACTTTCTAAGCTAACTTCTTCTTACTGTCCTCAACATGAGCAACACTACCCATGGACAGTCTACTAAGAGCATCAGCCACTACGTTGGCCTTACCCGAATGATAAAGGACACTCATGTCATAATCTTTCAAGAGCTCTAACCTTCATCTCTGACAAAGATTATGATATTTCTAGGAAAAGATAGACTGAAGGCTCTTATGATCTGTGAACACATCTACATTAACACCGTATAGATAATGCCTTCAAATCTTTAAGGCAAAAACTACGACTGCTAACTCAAGATCACGAGTAGGATAATTCTTTTTATGGGGTTTAAGATGTTTAGAGGCGTAGGCTATGAACTTACCATACTACATGAGGACATAACCCAAACCTTCTCTATATCCATCACAATACACTACGAAACTATTTGAACCATCTTGAAGAACTAAGACAGGAGCTGAGGTATGTTAAGTCTTCAACTACTGAAAAATCTTCTCGAAAGGATCTAACCACTGAAACTTGACTTTCTTCTGAGTCAATCTAGGAATAGGGAATTCAATATAAGAAAATCCCTCAACAAATCGTCTATTATAGCTAGCCAAACCCAAGAAACTCCTAATGTTTGATAGAGAGACAGGTCTGGGACAGTTTCTTTTTAATCTTTTAAGGATTTACTCTAATGCCATCATCAAAAATGATATGAGCAAGGAATTCTACTAAACTTAGCCAAAATTTGCACTTATTGAATTTAGTGAACAACTGATGATCTCTAAGAGTCTGAAGTACAATTCTGAGATGGTCTGTATGATCATGCTCACTGTGGGAATAGACCAGAATAACATCTATGAATACTATGATGAACATGTCCAAGTACTACTTGAACACACGGTTCATCAGGTCCATGAAAGCTGATGGGGCATTAGTAATACCAAAGGACCTAACCAAAAACTCAAAGTGACCATACCGAGAATGAAAAACTATTTTTAGAATGTCACATTCACTGACTTTGAGATGATGATAACCAGATCTGAGGTCTATCTTAGAGAAATAACTGGCACCCTGAAGTTGGTCAAACAAGTCATTAATTTTGGGAAGAGGATAGTTGTTCTGGACCATGAATTTATTGAGCTGATGGTAATCAATACACATTCTAAGAGAACCATCTTCCTTGCATATGAATAAAATTGGTGCACCCCACGAGGACATGTTGGGCCTGATGAATCCCTTATCTAAGAGATACTTCAACTGCTCTTTCAATTCTCTGAGTTTTGCTGGTGCCATTTTGTATGGTAGAATAGATATAGGCTTAGTATCTAGAAGAAAATCAATGTCGAAGTCTATTTCCCTTTTGGGAGAAATTCTTAGAAGATCTTCACGAAATACATTTGAATATTCATTCACTATTGGGACTGATCTTATTCAGGACTGGGAGTTTCAGAACTAGTATCCTTAACTTAAACAAGATGATAGACACATCCTTTAGATATTATTTTTCATGCCCGAAGGTACGAAGTAAGATAACCTCTGAAAGAGGATACACTACCCTTCCACTCTAGGATGGGTTCATTCAGAAACTGAAACTGAACTATTCTCTTTCTGCAGTTGACTGTGGCATAGTAGGAATGAAGCTAATCCATGCTAAGAATGACATCAAAATTAGTTACCTCTAATTTGACTAAATTTGCTGAAGTGACTTTCTGAAATATCATAATCGGGCAGTTCCTGTATACCCATCGAGCTATGATGGTTTTACCCATTGGGGTAGAAATTGAAAAGGGCTCTGCAAGAATTTCAGGACTAACTCCAAAATCAACTGCTATATAGGGAGTAGCAAAAGACAAAAAAGCTCTTGGATCTAGCAAACCATAAATATTCACATGAAATATTTGCAATATACCAGTAACCACATCAGGAGAATTTTCTAGATCTTTCCAGGACTGGGGAGCATAAAGTCGATTTGGGCGTTGCCCACTAGTAGAGCTGGAAGTGGCACCCTGTTGGTTTGGGTGATCGGACTGAGCTGAGGAACAGTTTTGCTGACCCTGATAACCTGACTGGGAACAATATCTAACTCTATAACCTGGCTTACCATATTTGAAATAGACATCGCTACCAGCTCTGCAAGCACCCTTGTAGTTCTTACCACAAGTCTGACCAAAGGGATTAGTTCGGGCATTGCTAACACTGCCCTGAGACTTTGAGTCTGGAGCCCTATCTATATTATCATCCTTGGACTTTGAAGCTAGAGTACTAGCTGAAGAAAGAGTTGGAACTGATGACTTAGGATGAAACTGAGAACGGTTTTCTCCTTTTGATTTGGGCTGACCAAAGTTGAAACTACCAGTCCTTGCTCTCTTATTCTGCTTCTCTGTCATCTTAATTTTTACTTTTCTATCTGCTGAGCATGATTCATAAGCCTGGATAGAGTCATGTCACTATTCAACATCGCCGACCTTCACTCGTTGACCATACTATAATTCACCCCAAAAACAAACTTACTCATCTTGGCCTTGCTGTCTGCCACCCCACGAGGGGCATAACTGGATAATTAAGTAAACTTAAGAGAATAATCTTTCACCTTCATGTTACCCTGCTTGAGGTTGATGAATTCTAACACCTTAGCTTCTCTCAGCTCTAGGGTAAGAACCTCTCTAAATATGCGATGACAAACTCCTCCCTTTCAATAGTCCGTGCATTATTTGGCCTTTCTAACTTCCATTGCTTGTACCATATATGAGAAACATCCTATAACTGATATGCAGCTAGATCAGCACTCTCAATAACTGACACCCACATAACATTAGTAACTTTCTGAACTGGATCGATGAATTCCTGAGGGTCCTCATTTGACTTAGACCCAAGAAAGGATAGAGGATTCATTTAGGTAAAGTCCCGAATCCTGGCTGCAGCTGAATTGGCCACTGGGTTGGACGAAACAACAGATCGTCATTCATTCTAAGCAGCAACTTACTGGGCAAGAGTAGTGAATGTAGCTTTAAACACTGCATGAAAAACATGTTTGCCTAAAGGTACTTTGGGATGAGGGGCTGATTGATTCCTATTTCTTTTTTTTTGGAGGTATGTTCTATAGAAGAAAGGGAGAAATAGATTAGAATGAGAGATTGACTTGAGACTATACTTACTGGTATGACATGAATACTGAAAGAAGAGAAACTGTTCCTAAAACATCTTATAGCCTCCTGCACATAAATATGGTGCGCAACACACCCATGTACAAGACTCTACTAGATGTCTCTTTCAGACTTCCTAGGAATCTATTGAACCTTAGGCTCTTATACCAAGTTTGTAACACCCCGTATCTGGTACCCAAAATTCTACACAGTGCTTATGACCTCGAAGGACCATAAGCTAAGCCATGACTGATATCTGTACCTGTATACATTAATGTAATATATAATACGAAAACATAAAATGAAAGGCCATAAGTTTTAACACTGAGATATAATATCTGATAAAAATATAACATTTGGGTGGGGTATAAAATACCCAAAACAATTGAAATAAACTGTCTGAATATACTCTAGTCTGAAAGTCTCTAAATCATGACTGAACTGTCTGAATAAGGAGTTGATGGGATATGTCTCCAACTAACTCCAACTAATAAATAAATTAATGAGGTAATAAAGTAGTGATCATATCCTCGAAAGATAAGAACTCACTACTAACTCTGACTACATAGACTGGAATCTACTGATGCTCTAGAGCTCATGTCTCTAAAACTATGGTATAAGACACCATAGCACAAATGCGTCAGTACTTTGAATGTAATGGTATGCATGTAAGGTAGGCTGAATGAATGGGGTTCATATGCATGAACAATACTGACTAACTGACTAATATGAACGTGAGAATGCATGCATGAATACATAGTAACTATAACTGAGATCGTGATAACATGAATTTACTAATAACTAACTTGACTGGTAACTGAGTTCTAATGAATGATATAACTAATAACATGAGTGACTGTATCTGACAGTCCTGAATATGATGGAACTAGCCGAGTTCTGTACTGTTCGGAGTTGACTATATATGATAGTCCAGAATTCTGTAGAACTATCTGAGTTTTATTACTGAGACTGAATGACTATAAATGACATTCCTGATTTCTATAGCTTAAACTGTGGGAAGTAGTTATCTAACCAACATGTTCCAAATAATGCATTATACCTGAGTTAGGGTCTAATTTGTAACTCCAATTGAAAGGGTGTCAATACCACATCACCGGTAAGGACAAGCTGTGAGTGACCCTTATCTGATAGTGTCCCCAGAAAAAATGGTGGGGCCTTTATCTGACACTGCTTATCCACCTTATCAACCCACATCTGACAGTGTTGATATCTCAACCTATGCTGGCTATATAGTTCTGGAATGCAAGGATGACTTCTAAGAATCACACCCTCATCTGACAGTGTGTGTTCCCATCCTTGGGTTCACTCGCTGCTAATTTCTACTCCCATCTGAATAGATACTGTACATAAATTACTGAACTGAATTAAACTGGGATAGCTGAGTTTCATTGACTGATGGAATATTACTGAGATTTTTGTATTACTAAGCTTTCTGAGATTACTAGGATTTTTGAGTTTTACTAAGTTTTCCTGAGTCACATGACTAACTTAATTCTACTGAACATGGCTTGACTGAGGATATCGTGAAAACTTGACACTGGCTCTAGAAACACAACTAAATTATCAGGTACAAGTACCCCCAGGACTCGATGGAAAGAAACTGACAAAGCATGACTTTCTTGAATATATGACCAACATCACAATCCATAATTCATTTATTGGGGCATTTCATCAAACATGTGATATGCATAAACTTATTCATACATGAGGATTTCATAATATCATAATAGTTGGTTGATTTTCCTTCACATAGGCATTTAATCAAACACATGGTAAACATAGTATATGTAGACAACATTATACAACAAATAAACATCATTATTCAACTCTAATTTCATCATCCAAGAGTTTAATCATAGGTTCACATAAATCTACACTTATACTAATCAATTCTACATAACATTGATTGCCCAACATAGATTAGAATTTAATTAGTTATTATCAAAATGCACAAAAGTAAACCCAACATCATAAAGAAATCTATACAGTTGAACTTTGAAAAGAGATTCTTGGGCTTCATGAATGAAAGGACTCCATAAATGAACACTATGCTGGTAGTGAGTTTCTTAAAGTTATTAAACTTGAAGAATTTAAATCTCTTAGTTTTTGAAGAAGATTTGGATTTTGTTGCTTAAGGATTGCTCTTAGGGAGAAAACCCTAATTTTTGATATTGTGGAAGAATAATGAATTTTTTTGGAGGCTTGGTCGGATATTACTAGGTATATAAATGGGTGGTAAAAGACCAAAAAGTCTTTTTAAAAATAACTTAAAAATAACTGAACGGGATATGCGATGGTAGGTGCGACGGTCCGTCGCTGGCTCGACGGTCAGTCGTTTCGATCATTGCACGTGGACCAGGAAAAAGTCTCACTGGCTAAGTAGCGATGACTTAGGTGACGTCCCGTCAACCTGTCTGTCGCACCTTATCCATAAGGTTGCCTTACTGCCTTGGCTACGATGGTCTAGTTGATGGTCCGTCGCTAGATCGATGGTCCATCAACCTGGCCGTCGTACCTGGCAAATTATGACATCTCTCGGTAATACGTCTAAAAATTTTCACTCCGATACCAGATTTAGACAAAATCTGTATCATTGGAAAGAAACTGAGAAAGCATGACTTTCTTGAATACATGACCAACATCACAATCCATAATTCATTTATTGAGGCATTTCATCAAACATGTGATATGCATAAACTTTTAAATACATAAGGATTTCATAATATCATAATAGTTGGTCGATTTTCCTTCACATAGGCAATTAATCAAACACATGGTAAGCATAGTATATGTAGAAAACATTATACAACAAATAAACATCATGATTCAACTCTAATTTCATCATCCAAGGTTTTAATCATAGGTTCACATGAATACCCATTTATACTAATCAATTCCACATAAAATTGATCACCCAACATGGATTAGAATTCAATTGGTCATTATCAACATGAACAAAAGCAAATCGAACATGAAATTCATAAAGAAATCCATACACTTGAACTTTAAAAATAGATTCTTGGGCTTTATGGATAAAAGGAGTGCATGATTGAACACTATGCATACCTAGTAGTGAGTTTCTTGAAGTTCTTGAACTTGAAGAATTTGAATCTCTTAGTTCTTGAAGAATATTTGGATTTTGTTGCTTAAGGATTGCTCGTAGGGAGAAAACCCTAAATTTTGATGTTGTGGAAGAGTAATGATTTTTTTTGGAGCAATGGTTGGATATTACTAGGTATATAAAGGGTGGTAAAAGACCAAAAAGCCCCTTTAAAAATAAATTAAAAAAAACTGAATGGGATGTGCGATGGTGGGTGCGATGGTCCATTGCTGGCTCGACGGTCAGTTGTTTCGACCATCGCACGTGGACCAGGAAAAGAACTCATTGCCTAAGTAGAGCCGACTTGGGTGATGGTCCATCACAAGTTTGATGGTCTATCAACCTGTCCGTCGCACCTTATCCAGAACGTTGCCTCAATGCCTTGGCTGCAATGGTCAAGGCGATGGTCCATCGCTAGATGGACGATCCATTAACATGGCCATCGTACCTGGGCGATTCTGACAGCTCTCGGTAAAACATCCATACCTTTCACTCCAATACCAGATTTAGATGAAATTGGTATTTTTGGAAAGCTAATTCAATTTCCCACATGATAAAAAGTGAAAATCTTAAAAATTTCATGTGTACAAAAGTGGATTCTTCTTTCAAAGAAAAATTCTAACCTTCTTGGGACAATTTCAAGCTAGGAAAAAGTATAGGTTATTAAAATATCTCCCCCTTGAGAAAATTCATCCTCAAATGAAATTGAGAATTAGGGGAGAAGATAGACTGACATACATACTGAATATGAATGATTGAAACATGATTTCATCACTGATAACTGAATATATCATTCTGACAATGCATATCTGATGCTTGTCTAACTGATTCATTAATGCATGGCTGAGAGTTCTGATGAACCAAGATTCTCACAATGAGAATGCATATCTGATGCATGATTATATAAAAGAACTGATACATGAATGCATTACTAAATATGCAATGGTATTTAATACCAAGTTTGTGATGAAATTTTGAACATGAACTGTATACCAAGCTTGTAACTGAAGTCTGAACATGTAACTGAAAAGCTTAAGAAGAACTGTTACCTTGGGCTTGATCTGAGTTGGCGGAGAAGAGGTGAGGATACTTGGTTTGCATATCTGCTTCTAATTCCCAAGTAGTTCCCTCAACTGACTGATTTTGCCAAAGAAGTTTGACTAGAGGGATTTCTTTGTTCCTCAGTCTATGTGTCTGTTAGTCAAGAATTTTGACTAGAATCTCTTCATAAGAGAGGCTGTTCTGAACATCTATGCTCTGAATAGGGACTAAAACGACTGGGTCACCTATGCACTTCTTAAGTAAAGAGACATGGAAGACTGGATGAACTGAGGCTAGATCTGAAGGCAATATGAGCTCATAAGCTACGTTACCAAAGTGACTGAGAATTTTAAAGGTACCGACATATAGGGGACTGGGCTTTCCCTTCTTGCCAAACCTCTTCACTCTCTTTATAAGAGAGCTATATAGATGTACATAGTCACTAATCTCAAACTCGAGATCCTTTCTACGAATATCTGCATAAGACTTCTGTCGGCTCTGGACAGCCCGGAGTCTTTCTCTGATCAACTGGATTTTTTCCTAGGCATCGAATACTAAGTTAGGCCCTATAACTGAGGCCTTACTAACTTCAAACCAACCAAATGGATATCTGTGTCTCCTACCATAGAGAGCTACGAATGGAGCCATCCGAATACTGGAATGATAGCTATTGTTGTATCCAAACACAATCAAAGGCAAGTGGTCATCCCAACTACCTTTGAAATCAATTGCACACGCCCTTAGCATATCTTCTAGGGTCTATATTGTCCTTTATTCTTGACCATCTTTCTAATGATAAAAGGCTGTACTGAATAGAACTGGGGGTACCGAGACCCTTTTGGAACACTTTATAGAAATGAGAGGTGAATTGGGTACCTCTCTATGAGATAATAGATACGGAACACCGTGTAATCTGACCAACTCTCTGATGTAGAGTTTGACATAATTCTCCTGAATAACACGTATGGACTGGAAGAAAATGAGCTGATTTGGTCGTCCTAGCTACAATGACCCAAACTGAATCATGCTGGCAACGAGTATGAGGCAAACTCGTCACAAAGTCCATATTCACTTCTTCCCCCAAGTAGGAATACTAAACTCTTGCATGGACCCACTAGGTTTTTGATGCTCTATCTTAACCTACTGATATGTAGATCACTTAGCCACAAACTCTGTAACATCTCTCTTCATCCCAATCCACCAATAGATCTCCCACAAGTCATGTTGCATCTTTTTAGCCTCTGGATGAATAGAGTAGCGCGCACCATGCGCTTAAGCAAGAATTTGCTGCCTTAAGTCTTCTATATCTGGAACACAGGGATGACCCTGACAATGCAGAACACCATCTCCCCTTTTGGAGAAAACCTCTACCTTTTGATCCTTTATTGACTCTTTCAACTCGACTAGTCTGGGATCTCAAACTTTTTTTTTTCACCTCGAAAACTAGAGATTATTCTGAACTAATCTGAACCCATACATCACCCTCTTCTAATTGACTAACTGAATTCCTAGTCTAGAAATTTGATGGAATTTCTAAGCTAACTTCTTCTTACTATCCTCAACATGAGCAACACTACCCATGGATAGTCTAATGAGAGCATCGGCCACTACGTTGTCCTTACTCGGATGATAAAGGACACTTATGTCATAATCTTTCAAGAGCTCTAACCACCTTCTCTGCAAAAGATTAAGATCTTTCTGAGAAGATAGACTGAAGGCTCTTATGATCTGTGAATACATCTACATTAACACCGTATAAATAATGCCTTCAAATCTTTAAGGCTAAAACTACGGCTGCTAACTCAAGATCACGAGTAGGATAATTCTTTTTATAGGGTTTAAGCTATTTGGAGGCGTACTCTATGAACTTACTATGATGCATAAGGACACAACTCAAACCTACTCTGGATGCATCACAATACACTATGAAACCATTTGAACCATCTGGAAGAGCTAAGACAGGAGCTTAGGTGAGTTGAGTCTTCAACTCCAGAAAAATCTTCTCGAAAGGATCTAACCACCGAAACTAGACTTTCTTCTGAGTCAATCTAGGAATAGGGGATGCAATATAAGGAAATCCCTCAACAAACTATCTGTAATAGCTAGCCAAACCCAAGAAACTCCTAATGTTTGATGGAGAGACAGGTCTGGGCCAGTTTTTTACCGTTTCGGTCTTTTATGGATTTACTCTAATGCCATCACTGGAAATGATATGAGCAAGGAATTATTTTAACCTTAGCTAAAATTTGCACTTACTGAATTTAGTGAACAACTAATGATCTCTGAGAGTCTGAAGTACGATTCTGAGATGGTTTGTATGATCACGCTCACTGTGGGAATAGACCAGAATAGCATCTATGAATACTATGATGAACATATCTAAGTACTGCTTGAACACACGGTTCATCAGGTCCATAAAAGCTGTTGGGGAATTAGTAAGACCAAAGGACCTAGCCAAAAACTCAAATTGACCATACCGAGTATGAAAAACTATTTTTAGAATGTCACATTCTCTGACTCTGAGCTGATGATAACCGGATCTGAGGTCTATCTTAGAGAAATAACTGGCACCCTGAAGTTGGTCAAACAAGTCATCAATTTTGGGAAGAGAATACTTGTTCTGGACTATGAATTTATTGAGCTGATGGTAATCAATACATATTCTAAGAGAACCATCTTTCTTGCATATGAATAAAATTGGTGCACCCCACGAGGACATATTGGGCCTGATGAATCCCTTATCTAGGAGATCCTTCAGCTGCTTTTTCAATTCTCTGAGGTTTGCTGGTGCTATTTTGTATGCTAGAATAGATATAGGCTGAGTATCTGGAAGAAAATCAATGCCGAAGTCTATTTCCCTTTCGGGAGAAATTCCTGGAAGATCTTCGGGAAATACATCTGAAAATTCATTCACTACTGGGACTGATTCAAGACTGGGAGTCTCAGAACTAGTATCCTTAACTCAAACAAGATGATAGACATATCCTTTAGATATCATTTTTCATGCCCGAAGGTACGAAATAAGCTAACCTCTGAAAGAGGATACACTACCCTTCCACTCTAGGATGGGTTCATTCAGAAATGGAAATTGAACTATTCAATTTCTGTAGTCGACTGTGGCATAGCAGGAATGAAGCCAATTCATGCTGAGAATGACATCAAAATCAGTTATCTCTAATTTGACTAAGTCTGCTGAAGTGACTTTCTGAAATATCATAATCGGGCTATTCTTGTATACCCATTGAGCTATGATGGTTTTACCCATTAGGGTAGAAACTGAAAAGGGATCTGCAAGAATTTCAGGACTGACTCCAAAATCAATTGCTATATAGGGAGTAACAAAAGACAAAAAAGCTCCTGGATCTAGCAAAGCGTAATCATTCACATGAAATATCTGTACTGTACCTGTAACCATATCAGGAGAATTTTCTAGATCTTTCCGGGACTGGGGAGCATAAAGTCGATTTGGGCATTGCGTACTAGTAGCGATAGAAGTGGCACCCTACTGGTTTGGGTGATCGAACTGAGTTGAGAAACGGTTTGCTGACCCTGATAACCTGACTGGGGAAAATATCTGACTCTGTGGCCCGGCTTACCATATGCAAAACAAATATCGCTACCATCTCTACAAGTACTCTTGTAGTTCTTACCACAAGTCTGACCAAAGGGATTAGTTCGGGCATTGCTGACACTGCCCTGAGACTTTGAGCCTGGCGCCCTATCTATATTACCATCCCTCAACTTCGAAGCTAGAGTACTAGCTAAAGAAAGAGTTGGAACTGATGACTTAGGTGAAACTGAGAACGGTTTCCTCCTTCTGATTTGGGCTGACCAAAGTTGAAACTACAAGTCCTTGCTCTCTTATTCTATTTCTCCCTCATCTTAATCTTTTACTTTTCTATCTGCTAGCATGATTCATAAGCCTGGCTAGAGTCATGTCACTATGCAAAACAAATATCGCTACCATCTCTACAAGTACTCTTGTAGTTCTTACCACAAGTCTGACCAAAGGGATTAGTTCGGGCATTGCTGACACTGCCCTGAGACTTTGAGCCTGGCGCCCTATCTATATTACCATCCCTCAACTTCGAAGCTAGAGTACTAGCTAAAGAAAGAGTTGGAACTGATGACTTAGGTGAAACTGAGAACGGTTTCCTCCTTCTGATTTGGGCTGACCAAAGTTGAAACTACAAGTCCTTGCTCTCTTATTCTATTTCTCCCTCATCTTAATCTTTTACTTTTCTATCTGCTAGCATGATTCATAAGCCTGGCTAGAGTCATGTCACTATTCAACATCACCGACCTACACTCGTTGACCATAATATATTTCACCCCAAAAGAAATGTTCACTAAGAATAGATAAGGTTTTTGACACTCCAAAATGACCCATCAAACCTCCATTATGTGCCTCTTTCACTAACAACTCTCTCCATGAAGACATAGGCACACAAAGTTTTCCATTTCTAAACAAGTAGCCCTCCTTCAATTCAAATCTTTGAGTTTTAACTTCATTTCTCTCCTTAACAACTTGCACACACCTAGTTAAGTTCACTTGACACTCTCTAAAGACTTTTCCAAAATCATCATCGTTAGAATATAACTCCTTCAAACTCTCAAAACCCATCAACCTAGATGCAAGGTATTCATCAATACAGATCTTCTAGATAAAGCATCCCCCACAATATTCTCTTTACCATGCTTATAATTAATCACATATGAAAAAGACTCAATGAGCTCTATCCACTTGGCATGCCTCTTATTAAGCTTAATTTGGACCCTAATATACTTCAAAGACTCATGATCGGTTCTAATTACAAACTCCTTATGCCCACAAATAATGTTGCCAATTTGCTAAAGCTCTCACTAAGGCATAGAGTTGCTTATCATAGGTAGAATATTGCAATGGAGTTCCTCTTAATTTCTCACAAAAGTAAGCTATGGGTTTCCCTTCTTACATCAAGACCGCACTAATTCCTACTCCACTAGCATCATACTCAATTTCAAACATCTTCTCAAAGTTGGGAAGTTGAAGTAATAGAGTGGAACTAAGTTTTTTTTTCAAGATTCTAAAGGCTTCTTCTTGTTTTCTACCCCAAATGAAAGGCTTATCCTTCTTAATGATCTCGGTTAGAGGAGCGGCTAAAGAACTAAAACCCTTTACAAATCTCCTATAGAAACGTGCCAACCCATGGAAGCTTCTAACATCACTAATGGATGTAGGAGTTGGTCAACTTCTAATAGCCTCTACCTTTTCATCATCCACCTCAAATCCTCTTGAACTTACAACAAAGCCAAGAAAAACAACACTGTCAACACAAAAAGAACACTTTTTAAAATTGACATACAACTTTTCTTTTCTCAACACATCAAATATCATTCTCAAATATTGTACATGATCATCTAAACATTTGCTATAAACCAAAATATCATCAAAATAAACTACAATAAAATTATTAATAAATAACTTAATCACATGGTTCATTAATCGCATAAAAGTGCTTGGTGCATTGGTTAGCCCAAAAGGCATCACCATCCACTCATATAATCCAAACTTGGTTTTGAAAACAATTTTCCATTCATCTCCGAATTTCATTCGAATTTGATGGTATCCGCTTCGCAAATCAATTTTAGAGAATAAATTAGAACCACATAATTCATCTAGCATATCATAAAGTCTAGGGATGGAATGTCGATATTTTACCGTAATTTTATTAATGGAATAACAATCTACATACATCCTCCATGTCCCATCCTTCTTGGGAACTAGAATTACGGGCACCACACATGGACTTAAACTTTCTCTCACCAAATCTTTATTCAAAAGTTCTTCCACATGTCTTTGCAATTCTTTGGTCTCTTGAGAATTGCTCCTATAAGCCGCTTTGTTGGGTATTTGAGAACCCAGAAAAAAGTTAATTTCATGCTCTATTCCCCTCAAAGGAGGAAACCCACTTGGTATTTCTTCCGGAAATAGATCTTCATAATCTTGCAACAAAGAATAAACAATAGTTGGAAAAGATAAAGAGTTTAGTTCATTGTTAGAAAGCAAAGAATAACCTTTAGGTTTAATAAATATGACTTGAGTAGCATCCTCAATGTTTAGCTCTTTTATGCTCTCTTGATTTTGAAAAATCATGCACACTTTCTCTTTTTCTTGATTTTTTTGTTTTTCTTTCTCACCTCTTTTTTTGGTGATAACTCATTCTCACTTGATCTCTCAACCTCCCCTTTTTCCTCTCTTGAGTTATCATTTTTCACTCTCTTACTCCTCTCTTTCTTTTCTCTCTCAAGTTTTTCTTTCAACTCCCCCATTTTTCTATATTCTTCACTCACTTGAAAAGTAGAAAGTGGGTTAAGAATGTGCTTTTTACCATCTTTAAGAAATGCATATTTATTTGACCTTCCATAATGTTTAGCCCCCACATCATATTCCCATGGCCTTCTCAACAATAAATGACAAGCTTGCATCGGTACAACATCACAAAACACTTCATCATTGACATTAGCTTGAAGCCTAGTATGCTCTAGTTCCTCATAATGCTCTTCCACACTCTTACTTCCTTGTTGAAGATTATAATACTTCTTGAGTGTGTTTTGCTCATAATCTTGACCCACAAACCTTTCTCTCATTTGCCTTTTCATGTCATGCTAACTTGTAACAAAGTCTCTATTCACCAAGGCATCTCTTTCAGTTTTCTCCCACCATGTAGAAGCAAAACCCTCAAGGTGACTTATAGCATAATTCACCTTTTTAACATCACTCACATTGTTGAGATTATATTGCCTTTCAAGTTTCACAATCCAATCAAGATATTCATTCGGGTCACTACTTCCTTTGAAGAATGGAAGAGTAACCTTGAAGTTGTTGAATCCTTGATCTTCATTATCATTCCTTCTATTATATTCTCTACCATCAATCAGATACCACCCTCTATTTTTCCCTCTTCTTCCTCTCCCACCTAATCTCTCTTATTGAACTTGATTATTGGATCCATAATAATAATTATCTCCATTAAAAGAATCATTCTCTTCAAGGTTATGTGGGCTCTCACTTGAGTTCTACTCACTTGTGGTGGAAGATTTCTTTGTTGGTTCTCCCCCTTTGGAAGTTTTGCTTGATTGAAAACTTTTGATAAAGTAGCATTAGGAGAGAGAGTATCTTGCACTACCATGTGAGATGGAGTTGTATCAAGAAGAGTCTTACTTGATCCCTCATCATGTTGACCAATGGGGTTGAAAACCTCAAGTGGTTGCTTTGCCATTTCTTGACTTCTAACCCTTCCAACCACATCTTCCAATTTTTCCTTCATTTCCTTCATTTCTTCCAATAGATTTTGAAGTAAAATTTCCATTTTGCTAGAGGATTCTCCCTAAAATTGAGTCATTGTACCTACAAAATAAATAAAAGTTAGTAGAAAGAGTTCCTCACCACTCACTCATTTCATGTTTCCCTCTTTTTGTCACTCACACTCGTGTATAACTCTAAGGCCAAAGACTTTTAAGCCCATTCTCAAATGAACTTACCTCACTCTTGCTTGTTACCACTCTTGAATAACCCAAGGTTGAGAGTCAACACTATCAAATGATTCACAAGTAGTACTACTTCTTCGGGATAGAGTGGATTTTATGTAATCAAGAATGGACAATTAAAACTAACGGACAAGGAAACAAATAAGCATACAATGAAATGAAAGAAAAAAAAGTATGAAAAAATTTTTGACACGAATAAATTAAACGGACACAAACTAGTTTAACATTAAGTATGAATTAATACTCAAAGCAAACTAGCTAGAATTAACAAGAAAAGAAGAGACAGGTTTGAAAGATTTGAACTATTTTGTAATTCTCAAATTCATCCTCTTCAATAACCAAGCAAATGAGCTCAAATTTGAGATATAACTTCCCCACAACTTTACCAACAACTTATAATCAACAATTTATTCAACCAAACAACAAATCAACAAAACCCATTTTCAAGTTTCTTCTTCAACATGACTTTCAATTTTTTTTTGTCATATATTTTTATAATTTATTTTTAACTAGGAATAATATAAAACAACATTCGATCAAATTTGGTTCTTTTTTTGAATTTTTTTTAATATCAAAACCCCAAGACTTAGGTTTGTGAAAACAAATCTAATCCAAGCTTTGATACCAATTTGATGTGAAACAAGATAATAGAAACAAGATAGGAATTAAAGATACAAAATAAATAAAGATAGACACAATTAGATTCAAACAATCAAAAGATGTAATGGTAAAACTAACCAAAACACCCCTTAATTGAGAAATAAAAGCACCTAATCTATTATAATCCTTAAGAAGATAGTACCCTTACTTGCAAATTCTAGGACAATTGTTGAAAATCAACAAAGGTTTCAAGCTCTAAAAAGAGGCACAATACTTCAATATCTAAAAACTAGTGGCTCAACCCTAATAACTACCTATTTATACAAAGGGTTAAAGGAAGTAAGAAAAGATCAAATTGCCCTTTATTTAAATTACAAGCTAATTTAAATGGTAGACACACTTAGGATATTAAATATCTTCAAGTCATCCATATTGGAGCCTTCCAAAGATTCCATCTTCATCTATAAAGCTTGATATGCTTGAAGGTCCTTAGCTTGACTTATTGTGAAGGGCCTTATCGAAGTAGCATCACTTTGATGTACATCACTACCTAAGTGTAATACATGTACTTGTGCATTTGTATTCCCGATGAAATAAAGAGTAATGACTATATTTGATCATTAAAGAATTGTGAGTTACGTTTTGATTGTTTTTAATTGCATCTAGTTTGCCTATTTGGATAGTGTTGAGTTGAGTCAGATGATTATGACTAACAATAGTTAGTTGTTGTACTGATACTATGTGTACTCTTCTTTTTGTTGACTGCAGAGCATGTTCTAGCATTCGAAATGATACCTCGACTCTAACTAGTGATTTCAGACATTGATTCAAGGGAGAGCACTATGTTTAGGCATCCATTGGGTCATTCTTACATTTTTCATGTCCTTTATTTCAGGACTAAGACATTTCTTTATTTAGTGTTTGACTAATATTTTAGACTTAGTTTTGGATACTGTTTAGATGTTCTTGTATGGTGAATTCAGGCCTTTGGGATTGTAATAATTAGAGATATTTTTGTACTTTATTTTCTTGTTATGGAAATTATGTTAGTATTGAAATCCATTGACTAATATTGTTTTATACTGAATTAATGATAAGATTTTGATAAAAGTGACTTATGAGGATTTGATTTGATTGGTAAGGGTTAAGTTGGATGGTTCTCCTACTGTAGAGCTACAATGGGTACCACTCATGATCAATTGGGTTGTCATAATGGGTATAGAGGGGATATTGATGGGGTCAATACCCATATGTAGAAAAATAAACCAAAAATAGAAAGTAAAGGGAGATATTCTATGGGCCATTAAAAAGTAAATTGTAGGCAACACATATATCCAATTTGAAGATGGGTTCCATTCATGATTAATTAGATCGTAAAAATGGGTCTATAGGGGATATTGATGGGGTCCAAACCCGTGTGTAGAAAAATAAACCAAAAGAGGGTTATTTCTTTTGAGTGTGTAATGGTTCCTAGAGTATTAGTTGGACCTACCAAGTATAAAATTCCTCATTATAGTGGATTATTTTGCTTCTCTCAGACCCATAGTTTTCTCCCTTATTCAAAAGGATTTTTTGTGTAGAAATATTTGTGTCCTTGTTATTTCTTTTAATTTTGTTGATTACCATATCATAACTCTACATTATTCTTTCACTATTATTACTGCAAATATTATTTTGATGACGGATTCTATCTTTAATAGGATAAGTGCATAACATGGCAGGGACAATTAACGAAGCACATTTACACTAATTATCTGAGAAGGAACACTGTAATACTGAAAAAAATCCTCAAAAATAGCCCAATTAAAAGAAGATAAATGATATAGTGGAAACACAAAGTAAATTACATTTAAATAAATCTTTATTCTGGCTACCTCTTAGACTAGTATGCAAATCACATTGCCTCACTTGAAAGAGTCTTCCTAGTCAGTCAGAAAAAAGAATTTAATATTCAAATTACATTATAGGAGAAAAATTCCTGGAAGTAAAATAACAAGTGTGATCCTACTTCAAGAATTAATGTACTTATTAATAAAAACTCACATGACCAATAAAGGTGAAACAACAAACAACTTGGTTATATAATCCCATTATCAACATACCTAGTTTTTGGCTTGATATTTGAGTTATCATCCACAATCACTATATGTTCTTGAGAAATGAAAGAGCTTCTTCCTCTCAATTAATAATTTGTACATTCAAGATAAGATCAAATTAAGGATCTAACTAATTAAATTGTGTGGTCTAGTCTTATAACCTAATAAAATTATAGGAGAGACCATTAAAGTAATTGAGATCCAGACTAATCAGAGATAAAAAGTCTAGACTACCTATATACAAATTAGAAGGTATAAGTTATCAACAACTGTCTCTACACTTAATTTATCAAGTAGTGGACGATAACATTTTTATTTTAGAGTTAAGAAAATACTAATTAGTGTGTATTAAAGATTACATTGTTTTGTATTTCCCGCACTACCCATTTATCTTTTGGATTAGTGGACTTTAAAAAAAAATCATCACTTCTTTTCCTATCTCAAAACTAGAAAAATACAGGGAAAAGTTAAGTCGGATGGTAGATCAAGAAAATCATCTAACTCAAACATATATTAGGTTGCGTTCTTGAATGTTCGGATCTATGGTCTACTTATAAGAAAGAGGTTAAATAGAAAAAATTAGTTTTAACTTTTGTTAGTTGGATGCTGATTTAGGAAAAACATGCAATATTAATTTCATAGAACATAAATCCAAAAGAATTTAAAGTCATCTTCAATTAATATTTTAATATGAACAATTAAGAGTTACAATGATTACTTTTTTCTTTGCTTGCTAGTAAAAGTAAATTATTAAACAAGAAAAATGGTACAGAAAGAGGAGATGAGTGACATCTTAACTTACATGAATAAAATTGTAGCATATATTTTAAATTGAAATCTTAACAATTTTTCACCAATTAGCAGCACTGTAACATTCTAGAATGTTGAACCCTGACTAATAATTATGAAACCATAAAAAATGCATTCACCATTAAGAATTTAAAACAATAACAAATAGAGAACCAACAAAATTAATTAAAAAACTATGTGAATGTGATTACCTCAATGGAGAAAAGTCGGAGCATCAAAGTAACATTTGATGAAATTCAACTTCTGTCAAAAAATATGCAAAAGATTTCATAGTAAACTTAGAGGAATATGAAATTATGCTGAATTAAAGCGGGTAGCAATTCACTTAAAGAACATGAATTTAAGGACTATACCAAATTAAGTAAAAATGAAATAAAAAGGGCATATCATATCAATTACAAAATTTACTAAAATATACAGGCACGCATGATCTCATGGCTGTTACAATGATTTCATGAAATAGGATTGCCTCAATAAAAGGTCATGCTCCATCTACCCCAAACTCTATTTTAGTGATTTAAATCTTGATATGAGAGCTAAATATTAAAATTATCTCCTACAAATAATATTTTGGCTACCTCACCCTTACATTAACATGTAGCAGCTTAGATGGGATAACACATTAACTTTTTGCCTTCAAACTAGTATTTGCTAAAATTCAAGAACCTCTATCTCTGGAATATTCTATCCTAAATTAGTGATAAAAAATATAAAAAAAGTATAAATATATCCCCAAACTTTAATAAATGGTATAGATATACCCCTCGCCAAACTTTGGATACAAATATACCCTTTCTATTAATAAAAAGATATAAATATACCCTTATCACTAACAACACACATATGTCACTATCATATTCATTCGCTATTTTAAATTTATTTTATACCCAAATATTTAAACCCACACAAAATTATAACCCATACCCCATCTTAATAAATATGACCCGACTTGGTCTGATAGAGAAGTCAAGTAGCACAACAGATGTGGCTCTATCTATGCGTCTGTTCATTCTCAACCATCATCATAAGATTGAACTTATGTTGAAAGTACTTCAACTCCAATTAGTTGAAACACTAGACATTTTCTTCATTTCATGTTTTATTCAGCACAATGATATTCCTTAATTTTCAATCCGAACAAGGAGCAAGATAATAATAATCATAGTCCCAACATACTTATCCTCAAATTATACATGTTTTCAAGTTGCATAAATCGTTGTAATATAGATTTAGCTTTCTTTTTTATCTGGCCTGAAGAGTACCTCCCTGTAATCTACAGACTATTTAACAACATGTCATGCAATGATATCTTTGAATAGAATACTAATATCATGAGCATGTTTATCCCAATAACATCCAGAGTTAACATAGCTTTTCCTTGTGATTGCTTTAACAATGATAAATATTGGGGTCATGTATTTACATATAATGTCCGTACCAATGATAGAGATGCATGAATAGAGATACGTCTTTTGTGTTGCTTGAATTCTCTATGAGATCAGGTCAGGTTAGATTTATTAGGACCAGATATGGGTTATATTTAATTTAGGGTGGTTTAATTATTTGGGAATAAGATAAATTAAAAATGAAAAAAAAATATGATGGTGGCATGTATCTCGCCATTAGTGTAAGGGTATATTTGTACCTTGTTATTGACTGTAAGTACCCAAAGTATGATGAATGTTACATTTGTACCATTTATTCAGGGATATATTTGTACCTTTTCCATAAGAAATAATTCACTTTGTAAGTAACAACACAAGTAACAACCCTCATTATGATTTTTGACTTTTGGTGCATTTTAATAGTTTATCCTACTTCATAGTTTCATTATGATTTTATGGTCTATGGGGGTGGGTGACATAGTTCTCAAGGTGTTTTGTTGAGGATTATGTTAGTCTTTTATTTTAGAAGTTTTTGAAGTTGGTATGATTGACTTTGGCTAACAGTGGAATATTTTAAAGCTTTATGGAAATTTCACCAGCTGTGTTGGCTCCAAACTATCATTTTTAGGCTAGTAGGACCTTTGGATTATATCATGAGGCACTCAAATGGATTTTGAGTAGTTGATTGGAAAGTTAAAAGTTTAAGGCCTAGAGGTAACTTTGGTCAACATTCAACTTCGTTGATAATAAACTTTATTCAGTGATTTGATGATTTCACTGAGTCGGGAATTTCATTTTTAGACTAATAGCATAGTTAGTTTGTATTCATGGAATTTTAAACAAATCTTGAGCGCCCTTTTAGAGTAATTCTTATTCTCCTAGTTACTGGTGTAGGTCTATTTGGCCTTCGCTTTTGTGATCCCTCTATCATAATCCAACGACTATGATATCCTTTATTATAATAATGAAGGAAGGTATCACAATCGCAAAGAGTTATAGGGACTAAGTTGGGGCGAGGCTTGGATTCCTTTTTGCAAATGCAATCGAACCCTTGTGATTGTGATGGATCTAAATTGGGTGTCTTTATGAATGTGAGTTGGGATCTCACATTTGCAAGAAGGAAATTTTTGGGATTGTTTTAAATCTCATTGTTTGGTTATAACCCCATAAATTGATTTTTGAGGCTTACAAAATCAATTTTGGGATATTTAAAGGGTGATTTTGAGAACTAATCATTTGGTTATGATTCTTACACTACTTTTACACATTTTCCAATGTTTTATTCAATATTTCATCTTCAAATCTTGTTTTTTCAACTTGAAAAATTTATAATTTTTTAGATAAAGTTAAATAATGATAAATTGATGATTTCAAGGTTGATTTTAATTCTATTTTTGATGAAATTTCAGATTTAAACTCTTTAAGTTATGGGTAATATGATTTTCTAATAAAATTTCATCTTTTCCCTTGTGTGAGGGGGTTTGACTTCTTAGATCCAAAATTTAAGTATAGCAATATAGTTGTATGATATTTTATTTTCTTATGTAGAATTCTTATTTGACCAAATTGAACTCGTTTAGAGGCTCTTTAGAAGAGAAAAATTTTGATTTGACTTTTTGAACTTTCTTTAAGGCAAGTTGAGACTTTCTTAGACTCTTTCTGAGTAATAACATACATAGAATATTCTCACAAAGTTGGGTCAAAGGAGGGTAACTGTATGTAGTCTATACTGGTACCGTAGAGGTGAGACAGAGAGGTTACTTTGAATTGACCCTCGTCTCAAGGAAAAAAAAATCTATAAAAAATATTATAGGAGCAAGAAACAAAAGGTATTAACATACCAAATAATAACATAGACAAGACTATCACTAAGTTAATATGATAAATGATAACAAACTTAGAAATAAGACTACCACTTATGGCCCCTAGCGCGGATAATAAAAGAAGTCCTCCTACCTACTAACTAAAAAGGAAGCACTCTTTTCTACTATCCTTTTGTACTAATTTGCCTCATCCATACTTTTCTATCTAATGTAATGTCCTCAGTAAGCTGAATTTTCTCTATGTCATGTCTAATCGCCTCCCTCCAATAGTTTTTCTATCTACCTCTACCTTGCTTGAAACATCACCTCCACCTCACTTGAAACTATCCCTAGCCAACCTCTCATACCTCATCACTAGGTATCCACACACCTACTCATTACATACACGATTTATTTCAACATCACTTCCCACATCTTGACTTCTACCAAAGCTGCTCCTAGCTAATCTTGAATATCCTCATCTCTAATTTTACATTTCTTTGTAAACCTACACATCCATGGTAGAATTATCATATATTCCACCTTTATCCTTAGATGTGAGAGATCGTTACTGGCCAATATTCCACTGCATATAACATAATTGGTCTAATTACCACTCTATAGAACTTGCCTTTGAGTTTAAGAGGCACCTCCTTATTAGACAAAATTCTAGAAGCAAGCCTTTATTTTATCCACCTGCCCTAATATGATGAGTGACATCCTCATAATTATCTTAATTATCTTAGGTCATATAGCCAAGATACTTGAAACTATCTGTCTTTTGGATGGCTTGAGTATCAAGCTTCACAACCACATTAGGCTCATCTATTACCTCACTTAACTCATACTCCAAATATTCCTTCTTAGACTCTTTTTTGATGTGTTTATAATCTAGTTGTATGTAATAATAGTAATTGAGACATAAAGGCCTATATAGGTGAGATAATAAACATCTATACAGGTACTGATCTACTGTGAAGGGGACAAAAACAACTGAATATTTATTTGGATTGAGTTTCTATCATTTTTTATAGATATGCTATTATTGGTTGATATTGAGTTCATGGTGTCCTAGTTTGGTTTTAGCATACTAAGAGCATGGGCTTTTGATTAGATAATTATTGTAGTTAAATTGTAAAGTGAAAATATCTTTTTAATATCTTAGGGATGGAATGATATTTATATTATGTTGTGTTCCATCCCCCCTTCATTTGCATATCATCATGGTTCTATGCGTTAATCTTTATAGTTTTAGGCAGCTTTGGCGATTGTTATTTACTTGAGGTATTAGGATTACTAGGATTCTTTATGTGGTCTTATGGCTAGGTCTAAGTTGACATGATATATGATTATTTACTATGTGGCCCTAAAGGTAGATAAAAAAGATGTATATGGACCTAATAACTTCTTCATGGGTCCCTTAAATTTATATAGAGCAATGGGTGTATACAGGTAGGAAAACTATTCATCATATTAATCATTAGTATTTTCCCTCGTTGATTATGGAATGCATAATTCTAAATATCTATTTGGTTTATTTGTCTTAGTATGATTTTTGATTTACTGTAGTGGTGATATTTCTCCATTGAGCTAAGTCATAATGTTTTTTGATTTACTTGAGATTGTTTGAGTATTGTGTTATTATTTTAACCGTTAGACTAGGTGTGGCCTTCTAGAGTATATGTGTATCTATTCTAAGTTAGATTTATGTTAAATTAGGTGGTTTCCACCATCATATTAAATTAGAGTCGACTGATGTTGCTTCTGAGTTTACATGATTTCATACTCACGTTGTCTATTTTTGCACCTTATATGTAAGTATCGATCTAGTTCTTCCTAGGTGTGAGTTGGTGTCATGCTTGGTTTTTCTTTGTGATTAGAGGTAGGGGATGATATGAATCCAATTTATACCATATATCATTTATATTTATTTTCTTATTTTATTTTAATATTTGAGATACTCATACTCTTATTTATAGTGATACTAACCTTAGAGACTTATACTCGATGATTTCAAGTTCTTAGGAATGATTTGTATTCAGTTGGGACTTGATTTATATTTTTATTATTTCTTTTATGTATTTACTCATTTATTTATTATTGAGTATTAGGTTGTCTTACCTATCATGATATTATAACAGTTAGCATCACGACCGAGCCTTAGGATATGAATAAGTTTGTATCAGAGAACTAGTTTTATTAGTCTCTCAAGTATAAAAATAAGTCCAGTAGAGCCTAGCGGATCATCAATGTCTATTATCTATCTTCGATAGGATATAAGAATTTAGAAAACCCCCTTTTTTCTTTCTTATCGTGCAAAGGTTGAATTCACCAATTATTGATAATTTTGTTTTATTCTCTCACAAATGGTGAGGAGTCATTGTTCTATGGAGTGAGGTCAGGAGCCCATTCCAGTACCCGAGCCTACTGCCTATGTCAGTACTTACAGTATGACAGTGTTTGTGGTAGAGGCTAAAGTAAAGTGATGTGAGGATATAAGATATGATTTTGTACTATTGCCTTATATTTTACTTATTTTAATATGCCTTTGAGCTTACTTCATGATAATTATTATTATGTAGCTTGTCTTAGTGTGCAGGATAAATAATGATGGAATTTGCAAAATTTGGGGAATAATGAAATGATAATGGAGCTTCGAAGTATGAGTAGATGCCTTGGATAGTGATTCGAATAATGTCCAAAGATAGTATATCAAGATGAGAGGTTAGCATAGAAAAACAAAGAAAGAGGTAAAAAACATACTTTAATAGGCCTTGGGGCCCGTCCTAGTTTCCAATGATGACAAATGGACAGTCCAAATATGGACTACCAAAATGGCCTGTGCCACTGCACTGGGCGAGGCCACTAGCCAAGAATAAGCCTAAGACAGCCTGGATCAATACCCAAAAAGCCTATGGCATTGCTCTAGGTGAGGCCACTGTCTAAATATTGGCCTAAGTTGGCTTGGATCGACCCAAGCCAATTGAATCAGACACCAAACCCCCAAAAATCTATATATTCTACAATTAATCAATTTTATCAGATATAACTCATTAAACTTATATCAAATGTGACTTTGGAAAAGGAGAAACATTCAACACTTTTCAAGGGTCTTCTACTATAGGTTCTCCAATATTTTCTCTTTTGTATGATTGAATCTGTCATTTCATGAATTTGTTCTTGCGTAATAAATTAAGGAGTAAATCAACTCATAAACACTAGGATAGTGGAATGAACATAAATATGAGTTTTGAAGTTCACAAGATTACGTTTGATTACCATTGTTGAGTTGCTTATCTTTTCTTAAGCTTAATTATTTGATTTTTTGGCCAATTATCAAATACTATCTATGGGGTGTAGGTTGGACTAGGAATAGGGAATCTACATTCATAATAAGAATATAGATCTTGCTTGGCAACTCTATAGGGAAGGGGAAATAGTTTGCTAATTAGATATCAATATTGTCATTAGTCTTTCTTAGTTGATACAAATGAGAAATCACATGCACTTCACCATCGATTGATGACCATAGAATTATAGAGTTAGGAATTATCATGTAGGCATAGAGTTGTTTAAAAAATAGTTAACATCATGGATATAAACTCACAACTAGTAACTTAGGAATTCATGTAGATGAACTAATGGATAACTTAACCAGATTGTTAAACCACCACAATCCTAGCTCACTAATCTCCTCTAAAATCACAAACCAATTGCAATTTGTTGTTAAGTTTAAGAATTTAAAATGGTTATCATCTATAATCCCCTAATCCGCTATTATTTCTTATTTTCTCACTAAATAGTAAAGTCTAAATTCAAACTAGTAGTAAATTCATCAATTTCCTATGGGATTGATATCTAGATGCTCAAGGCCTATATTACTTGTCCAACCATGTTCACTTTCATGTACAAAAGCCATTCAATAAGTTTTTGGCGGGTAAAAGAGTTGTTTGAAGTTGATACAATAAGTTTTGTTATCTATTCATTTTTCCCTTTAGTTTTTGTTTTTGTTATGCTGTAGTTTCCAAGTAGTTTATTCCCTGTACTTAGAGCCAAGGAAGTTCTTTGATTTCTTTTTTATCCAAAAATTGAAGGAACGGTTAGACACGCCAGAGCTTTGGGCGATAAAGTAAACCAAAATCCAAATTTTGATGGACTACAAGATCTAGTTAGGGTGCAAGGATGGATCCCTATACTTCAATATGCTAGGTCAAACTGGGAGAATTCCTCCATCGCAATAGTCAAGCATTTAATAATAGGAAATTTAGAGCTTAAAGTGTATAGTATAGCTAGTACAAAACACTTTCCATATTGAGGGTAAACCACTTGAATGTCCACACAACCACTTGACATAATTTGTAGGGTTAAGCTATAATTTTCACTATAAAAAATTTTCATACGAATATGTGAAGCTGACTTTGTTTCCTTTCTAACTAATTGGTGAAGCAAAGCAGTTGTTTCAAAATAAGCTTGTAGATTCTATTACTACTTATGATGGACTATCAAAAAAGTTCCTAAACAAATTCTTTTTGTCAAGAATAAGTAAAAAGCTGAGAAAGAATATCTAGTTTTTGTAAAAACATAATGAGTCACTATCTCATGTAGGGAAAGACATAAGGGTTATCTTAAAAATCTCCCTCATCATCAGCAGTCTAAAGAGATCATTGGCCATAATTTCATTGAAGGCTTGAGGCTAAACTCTAAGTTACTATTAGATGCTACAACTCAAGGAAAATTCTTGTTTGAAAGTTATTATGAGATTGAAACATTGCTCAACCTTATGTATGCAGGAACTAGAGACTATCAAGAACCAAGCAGAGTATTCTCCTCAACTTTACAAAAAGTGCAAGGAGAGTTCGAACTAGATGAAGTCACAACCATGAAGGCTAAGATTGGGAAATTTCTTACTTAGTTAAGAAGTGTCTGACAACCCAAAACTCAAGTTAACTTTGGCAAGTTCAACATATTCAAGTAGCTACAATTGTGTGAGAGTTATGTGGTAAAAATCACACTTCTGCAGGTTGTTCTCTAAATACAAGTAATTATCTATGCGAGGAGGCAAAATTATGGTATGGGTTGTCAAGGAAATTCCTACAACTACAAAAATCATCTAAACTTTTCTTGTGTGGGTAAATAGAATTCCCAAAAGCAACCAGCTACACAGCTAATTACTCAAGCAAGCAGTTTGATTAATTACACCTTTAAATAACTTTTACTCAAATTCAACAGTCCAGTCAAGCTCAGAAAGTGATAAATAATGAGAATAAAGAGGCACTTGTAGAAAGACACCATCAGTTGGGGAAATTTTCTATAGCACTGCATTGCACACCCTAAGGAGCATTTCCTAGCGATATTGAGAAAAAACCTACGAATTAGTGAAAGCATTTGCTTTGAGAAGTGGAAAAGAGCTAGATATAGAACCTCAAAGAAATAAGAGACAAAAAGTAGAGTTGATGTCTACACAATTTAAGAGATAGAAAAATAATATAGCAATGAGAATGAAAAGCAACTTGAAGAGTTGACACTTAAACCACCAACACTATTACTGTAGAACTTTCAGAAGCAAGAAGTTGATAATGCATGTTAAAGGTTTAGATAAATTGTAGCAGGTACATGTGAATATATCGAGTTATTGCAAGAGGTACCAAAGTATTCTGAGCACTTGAGAAGTACAGTTTCTAACAAAAGGTCCCTCATAGAATTTGAGATGGTTGCACTAACAAAAGAATGTAGTTCAAAAATTAGAAATAAACTTCCACCTAAGTTGAAAGATCTAGGATATTTTACCATCTTGATAAGTATTGGATATTGACCTATAGAGATGTCACTTTATGACTAAGGCGCTGGCAAAAATTTGATGCCTACTTCAATTTTTAAGACTTTAGGTCTTGGTGAATCGAGGCCTACTACAATTAACTTATAGCTGTTAGATCATTCTATAACCTATTCTAATAGAATCACTGAAGATGTATTAGATAAAGTGGGACCATTGATTCTGACCATGGATTTCATTATCTTGGATTATGAGGATGAAAAGGACGTATCTATCATTTCTAGTAGGGGTTTCTTGGCTACAACTAATGTAGTGATTAAGGTGAAGTTTGGAAAAATATCTATGAGCCTGGGAGAAATCGAAGCCACGTTAAATATATTGAAGGAACCTAACTTACCTACGCAGTATAAAGAGCTTAATACTTTACCTTGGGACCCCAAGGTTGGTGAATGGAAGATAAGTGGATTCTCTAGAACAAAATAACCCATTCAGGGGTTTTGAATGGTTAAATTTGAATGAGAATAAAGTTAAAAAGCAAGAATTCATAGAAAAAGTAATTGAAAGCGATATAAGAATAAAGGGTTGTTCCATAATCTACAAGAAAGGGACCCTATCCTTCACTTGAAGAATTTCTTGGATGTTTGTACTAAGTATGAAAAGGTCATGAATGAGGACACTTAGTTATATTAGTTTGCTTTTTCACTTATGTGAGAAGCAAAGGAATTGTATATAACTACTTTGATTGAATTAGAAGAGACATGTCTTTGTTAAGTGTATATGTTTATATAGGATTTGATCCCATATACTGGAAAGATAAGAGCTATAAACAAGATTGTCAATTTTCCACAAGAAGAAGGTGAATTATTATCTGGCACTTGGCAAAGATTTAGTGAACTTATAAACTACCGCAATTTTAATTTCCTAAGATGATGTTAGATATATTCTACCATATACTTGATGAGTTAAATAGATTCATTCTGCAAGTGGTAGTTAGTAGATGGTGGGATGAAACTTCTTCTATTGCAGATATAGATTTGCTACAAGATATGGCTGACATCGAACATAAAATTTCAAGTCTTAATGATAGATATTAAGGAAATGAGAGAACAAAATGTCAATTGAGAGGAGGTGAAAATGTTTGCCTCCATCATGGAGCTAATGGAACTTGAGAATTTTACGTTGAGCCATGATGTTAAATAAGATGCTAGACGGGAGGAATTCTAACATTTTAAAATTAATTTTTATTTTGATTTATTATATTCTAATAAAGAAACTTTTATAGCAATGTGTTCGAGTGTTTTTTTCTTGGATTTTGAGGCTTTGGTGCAAGGAAAGTGGACAATGGGCACTTAAAACAAGGTTCGAAAAGAGCAAAACATTTAAAAAAAACTAGTGAAAATATACTAATGGGATGGTGATGTAATCCAGGTTTACTCAAGTCCTTTCACTCATAGTCAAGCAGGGGAGCTTCAAGCAACACAAGAGTTATTCATGAAGTGAGATCTCGACTATGTATTGATACCACAATGAGGGTTTCTAGTGTTGACGGTTTCTTTGAAAGATGACCAAGGTTTACCAAAATGTCTAGAGGTGCTCGTAAAAGTGCATGAGGGTTGCCTAAGTGAAGAGATAGATCATAGAGTGGAACTATATTCTATCCACTTTAGCATAGGTAAGAGTAGTTTAGTGTAGGAGCTATAGTTTGGTGATGGGCCTATTTTGCCCATGTGGGCAACCCACTTTTTTGAGTCACTTTTGGGCTCTATGCGTATAATAGCTAGTTATTTTCTTATTTTCTTAGTTTATGCTGAATTGATGAAAATACTCCTTTTGAGAGTTGAGCTTGATAAGGCTTGTTTTGAAATTTTGTTTAGAAATGATTGGTGGAAGGGTGAATTCAATAACCTTAAGTTAACATAGGATATTAGGTGCTTGTGGGTTAGTGTGAATTGAGGTCCGTGTGCTTAATATATCCTTTGGTTGGTTTTAAATTTCATACATGTGTCAATATTTACATTTCTTTGTCACTTTTCTATAATTTCCACACTTTGTTTCCATTTTTTCACTTTAATTTATATTATTTGGTATCACAATTAAGCTTAGATTCATTCCAATGATTCTAGTCTTGAGTTTGTGCTTACAAAAAAGGGTTTCAAAATGTTTTTGAAATTTTGAGTTGTTGTTTTGAGATTCTAATAGATTTGCCTTCTCTAGTATTAAATAGGTCTAGATTTATACTTTAGATGTGATTGGAGTTTATTAGAAGAATCACCACTGTTGAGTTTTTGATGTTTGGAAGAAATTTTCAAATGGGTTCTTAGATATGATACTTTTGGATTTACATTTAGTGTTTAAAAGTATTTGGGCTTGTTCCTCATGCCAAAAGGAGCCTAGATCTTGAATTTGGCGCGATTCCAAGTTAAATTGAAATAGTTGTGAAATTTAGGTTTGCACTTTGTTCATAGTATTCTTGAAGGATCTCCAAATCTTCAAAAAAAAAAAGAACAATAAAAAAGTAGGTGTCTAATTCGAGAAATAAAGAAAAGTTGAAAGTGTTAAGTGTTAGTACAAAAAAGAAATATCCGAAAAAGGGTAAATACAAGGAAATGAATATAACGGGGACCATAGAAGCATTAAAATCCAGGGCTTTAGGTGCATACATTGTAAAATTGAACACACTATCCACCCCATCACCAAAGTTGAGGGTGAATCACCCAAGTCTATCCTAGATTCAACCAAACTAACCTTGAAAAGTTGTCAAGTTTGGAGACAGTGAGCTCATTTTAGCGACACCAAGAGGATTTTAGTGATAGAGGGTCCAAGTTTTTTAGTGATCCAAACTCACATTTCTCCAATAAATCTCATGTTCTTGAAACACCCTAAACTTGGAACCTTAGAAAAATTTCCTAAGTTGATCATTCTTGTCACGACCCGAGGTTACCCCCAAGTTGTGACAATGGTGATTACGAGCACAAGTGACTATAAGCTAACCCATGAGTTGGTACTTGCTACGTTCATAGAGTAAAATATTAATATAACACATGAGCGGAGGACAAACTGATAAGGTACTGTAAATCCAAATACTGAAATATGTGTTAGCAAGCTGTTTGAAATATCTGATATAATACTGAAAACCCAATTGTCTGTCTAAAGCAACTGATAATACTGAAAAAAAAGACTGACTATCTAATTGATTTTCTAAAAGCCTATAAATATCATGAGGAGTTGATGGAACAAACCCCTAACTAACTCCGATTGACTGAACATAAAGAAATACTAAAATATCTAAGATAAATATATCATGTCCCCGATGGATGAGGGCTCACCACTATTGTTGTTGAGTAATACTGAGCTGTCTAAGAACGATCAGGAAACTGGGCATCCAAACCTATGTTATAAGATAACATAGCATAAAGAAAAGTATGCGATCAGTACATTGAATGTATTGGTATATGAGATGAGGACTGACTGAAATACGTGAGATAACTGATCATGAATGCATGAACATGTAATATCTGAGAATGTAAGACCAAGCATAAACATATTTCTGAGATAGTTTGAAATCTAAAAGACTTAATTCTATGTAATTGAATAACTGAAAATCTGTATGCTTTGGTCAAATAAACCTGAGTTTAGGCATACTGAATACTGACTGAAACTGTAGGAGGTATCATGTAACCGATATGCCCCAATCTGAGCTAATCAGGGTCCAACCTGTAACCGCAGATAGAAGTGTGTCAGTACCGTATTTAGGTACTAACACTGTTCTTGTGGATCCACTAATCTGTTGTCCCAAAGGAGAAGGGTGTCAAGACTAAATTAACGAGTGACCCTTGAGAGAAAGTCAAGCCTAAACTAATGGGTGACCCCTCATAATCTATGCTGGCTACGGAGTTTTGGAAACTAGGGATTGCTACTAATGACTCTTCCTAAACTGACGGAGAATCCGCCATCCTTGCATTCACTCGGTGCTAAATCCTAATCCCAACTGAACTAACACTGAAACTGAACAGGACTAAGTTTAACAGAGAATTATTTTTGATGGTGCTTATCACGATTACATCATCATATCGACTGAGTAAAATAACAATATCTATGGTTTAACTGAATAATTACTTGAAAATCTAAAATTATGTAAACCACATAGGTATTGGGTTTACATAACCAACTAGCACTGAATGACCATAAAATATGATAAAAAGCTTTAAAACTATAATATGGAATCATTGTTCAATGACCCAAAACACATGCATTTCATTAATTATGTGCGGATCATGATCTTAAACATGGGAATGTCTTAAAACATGAGAAAACAACATGACTTCATGGACAAATTCACAATTTGATATTATGACATGGAATTCAATTTAATACGACATGGGAAATCGAAACTTGAAACATAAAATAACCTATGTTTCCATAAAATCATACTAGGACATGAATTGAGTAAAAATACTATAGAAAAAAATGAATTAAACTTATCTTGAACATATAAAACTTCATAATGAAGGGAAAGCTCACATTTTAAATCAAAGAAGAGGTTTTTAGTCTCCATGGCTTAAAAGGATCCATGGATGAACACTCTACATTTCTTTATAATTGAATGGTTGAATATTTCTTGTATTGGAAACATGAACTCTTGATTTCTTGGGAAAAAAGCTTGAGTTTGTTCTTAGAGAAAGAGGAGGATTTCTTGAGGGTAATTTAGAGTGAAAGTCGAAAATAGTGCCCTTTGGAAGTCCCAAATCATGTTATGGACGAATTGGGTTGAGAGGAAATGACTCTAATTCCCCCTAGGTACTTAAATAAAGAAGCTGGATGAAACATCCTTGGTGCACCGAGACCCTTGCTTGGGTCAAGGGGCCATTGTGCCATGGCCCTTTCTTGGGTCAAACAGCCACCGCACCACGAATCCTCTCGCCTGCTGAGCTGTCTTCGCGCCGCAGGGCCATTATGAGGCTTCACTATTTCATCCATCCAAACACGTCCCAAACCTCATCCAAAAGTCCCAAAAATCTCTCGAGACATACTTTTAATCTCCCTAAACATGAACCAATTCAAAAACCAATATTTTGGTTCGGGAAGACCTAAATAAAAATCCATAAATTTTAGGGATCTTGAAAATGGCTAAGTCCTTAACACTTGGTGAAATTTTCATGCCTTGGAACCCTTAAGCATACAACTAAGAGCTGAATCGAGCTTTGAATATGACGGGGTATTATAATATCTTCCCTTGGGAATATTCATCCTTGAATAAAACTTGTTAGACTTAGGATACTAAGGCAACTGAGTTCATATACTGAATATGTAAGAATTGGAACATGATTGCATAACTGAATGTGAAGCATGATACATTAATTAAACTAATTTCGTGAATGCATGTAATGATATGAGAATGGTTACATAGCTAAAACTGAGAACGAAAAAGAGTCAATCTAAGTAAAATCATTACATCAAGTTGAATCTGAGTTTGCGGAGAAAAGATTAGGGTACTTGGATCGCATATCTGCTTTTTCTTCCCAAGTAGCTCCCTCAACAGACTGATTCTACCAAACAACTTTACCCAAGGGAACCTCTTTTTTCCTTAGCCTATGAGTCTGACAATCAAGGATCTCAATTGGGAATTCTTTGTCGAAAAGGCTATCCTGATGTAACGACCCGAGACTACCTCATAGTCGTTACATGGTGCTTATGACCTCGAGGGACCACAAGCTAATCCTTTACTGATATCCGTACCTGTACACTGCATATTATCTGAGATAAATACGGAAACTGGCCATAAGGTTCAACACATCTATATATACTCAAACTGAAAATATAAACACTACTACATCAACATCCGTCTAAAAAGCCTCTAAACTGTTTGAACTGTAGAGTTGATGGGACATGACCCCAACTAACTCTATCAACTAAAAATAAACAAAATGTGATATAGTAATAGTAAACTGAGATTCATCCTCGAAAGAAGAGGACTCACTACTACTTCTACTAACTGGTACTATACTGTTGAGGATACTCTGGATCCTGTACCTCTGAACCTATGGTGCCAAATAAAACACCGTAGTGCAAATGAGTCAGTACAGGAATATACTGAGTATGGAGATAAGGTAAGGCTAAATGTAAGGGCTCATCATGAACAACTACTAATCTAAAATAATCATGAAAGTAACGAACGAGTACACATATATGAATGCACAAGCCATAGTCACAAGCATCACAATTCTAGACACGAAAAATCGGATACCATGTTACTGTTATCTGAACTCACTACTAACACTGAGATACTGAATCACTGAATCATCTGATACTGATAACTGATTAACGGTATATACTCATATCAATGACTAAATTCTGAGATCACTGCTCTCAACTGACTGGGTCGGTAATCAACCTCTCTGATGGATGATTCTAAAATAAATTATCAATGATAAGAAAAGGATCATGTCCGAATCTGACAATAAGAATACTCAACAAAATCTGTGACTGCAATCAATCCTATCTGATAGATGATCTCTAAATCGAATAACAAAAATACTCATCATAATGTGGGACTAAGATCAAACCTGTCTGATGGGAGATCTCTGGATATGATAAGAAGAATACTCCATAATATATGAGTCTAAGCTCAAGCCTATCTGATGGGAGATCTCTAGATATGATAATAATTATCTGTATATGAGACCAAGCCTATCTGACAGGATAGCCCATGAATCAAAGAAACTATCTGAGTTCCTTACTGAGATATACGACTTTACCATACAGTCTTAAATTCTGAAGATTGATACTGAAACTGCAACTGTAGGAAGTAGTTACTTAACCAACATGCTCCAACTTACCTCAGGTGGGGTCCAACCTGTGACCCCAGCTGGAAGGGTGTCAATACTGTGCCACAGGTAAAGACTTATCTAGTCAATCCTCTCTAACAGGATGACCCTCACAGGAAGTCGACTTAAGGCAATATAACAGTCAAACCTCCCAAAGGTGACAGCCTCTACTGACGGGGACTCCTGCATTCTGCGCTGGCTACACAGTTCTGGAGTTTAGGGATTATTCCTAAAGACTCGGCCACTCTGTTGGGGAGCCGCCATCCTTGAACTCGCTCGGGGCTAGTTTATACTCCCAACTAAAAGACTTTGAACTGATTCTCAACTGAACACAAACTGAGCTAAATCTGACACTGAGCACATTTCTCAAATGATCCAACTGAGTTAAGCTGAATTTATATGGTTCCATATCTGATGGAATACTATTGAATGACGGTATCTGACTGATGATACAGAGTTGAATAGATTACTCGATCACTATTGAGTCCAGAACTGAACACTAGAATACTACAAGATCTGAGTTGAGTGCAACACTAAGGCTAGATTACTAGTGATATAGAAATTACCAAGATAACTGAGATTTCTCAAGTTTTGTTACTGTTTGAAGATATAGAGTTCTGTAGTTCACTGATTTGTGAGAGTCATGGCTCGACTTGAATTATCATGAAGCTGACACGGGCTCTAGACAACAACTAAATTATCGAGTATAAAATACCCCCAGGACTCGATAACATAAAAGAAAAACATAATCATTCTTTCACTAGTCATCACCACAATCATTCGTTCCTTCACCACAATCATTCATTCATCATCACAATCATTCATTCATCATAACAATCATTCATTCATAGTCACAATTATTAAGGAATCTCTTCAAGCATTTAGGGATCACCAATATCTATTCGTCATCATAATCACTAAAGGGTCACTTTAAGCATTTCGAAATCATAAACATATAATAGCATAGGGGAAAATATACTACTAGATCGTACTTCATTCAACAAGGTCTTATATCAAGTACTCCACATCTATATCGATCTTAACATGCATTTGGACACACATGATTTGGAGGAAACTTCCTACTATTAGATCACAACTTATTCATCAAGCACTTGGTATGTACTAGAGACATAGCATGTATCAAAGGGCACATAATTGGGGAAATTACTACTATCACATCTCCACTTGTTCACTATGGTCCTTTAACAAACACTAGACATGCAATGGTTCACACTTACTTGGGGATTTCATACTATCATGGTACAACTCATTCACTAGAGCATTTCATCAAACACTAGGCATGCATGGGTTTACACCAAATTGGAAATTTCATGGTACACATAGTTCTCAAGTCTTATACATGGAGAGAAGTGCATATAATAATATGCCATACGTCCATCGACCTAGCTTCATGAACATTTCATCAACAACCATAACACATAACAATATCATAGAAGTCATTATTTTCATAAGGGTGTAGCATGCATTTGTCATTTAGGTCACAATTTAACTACAATACATGATTTCTAGCCTCTTAGACATTTTATCAAACACCCTACATGTAAAACTTAGGCATAGGTATAGTAACACAATTACTCATCATGAACAACCAAATTTACATGTTTCCAAACTTATATAATATCATAGATTCATACAAACCATATAAATATTCCATGTTGGAGATCGTTCAACATCAACAACAAGTACATAATCCATTTACCACACAAATACTATATACCAAGGCCAAGGCTTGATAATCTTGTAGACAAACATGAATCACAACTCAATCATAGAAAGAAAATTAATTTCAACTACAAGAATCATTAAAATTCATAAACATAAACCTTTGAGATTTAGAAAAGGGTTACTTGAGCTTTTTTGATGAAAGGGATCCAAGAATCAATATCCGCATACCTTGGGGAAACTCTTTTCTTGAAGGCTCATGGAAGTACAATTGATTTTTCTCTTGATTTCTCTTGATTTTGCTTGAAGAAGGAAAGGGGGATTTGATTTGGAAACCCTAGTTTTTTTTCTTGGTAGAAGGAGAGAAAATGAGGCTTACATCCCTTAAGTGGGTATTTACAGAGGTTGGGGAAAAAAAGAAAAGACCAAAAAGCCCTTGGAAATTTAACTAAAAAATTCCAATTTATCATGCTGGCGCGACTACCATAATCATGCTAGCACATTGGAATTTGGACAATTGGGAATGGCACGACGGCACGATGCGGTGGTAATCACTTTGCCACCTTGGTTGCAAACTGAAACTTCACCGCAATGTGGTAGAATCCTGGAGGTCCACTAGAATTTGACGATTGCCATTTTGGCTAGCTCCACGATGTGCCAAGAGGCCAGGTGACACACTATCTCACTAAAATGGCTCTAACTCTTCACCCGAGTGATGTGGGTGAATTTGGTATTGATAGAAAGCTTATTCAATGCTCTACATGGAAAAAAGTAGAAATTAGGGAAATTCCACATGATTCAAAGTATTTCATACTTGAGAAGATATTTCTGAAACTTTTAGACTCATATTTCTGCTTTATTGAATAGCTCTAAGTCTCAGACTGGAAGAGGACTTTGTGGGGCATTACACCTGAACATCCATGCTTTCTAAAAAAATAACAACAGCTGAATCACCGATGCATTTCTTTAACAAGGAAACACGGAACACCGAAGGTACTAATGCCAAGTCTGCAGGCAGCTCAAGCTCATAAGCTACCTTCCCAAAATAGTGTAAGATTCTAAATGGGCCAACATAGAGGGGACTGAGTTTCCCCTTTTTGCCAAACCTCTACACCTATTTCATAGACTAAATCTTCAAATAGACCATATCACCAACCTTAAACTCAAGATCCCTTCTCCTTATGTCTGTATAGGATTTATTATGGCTTTGGCATATCTTTAACCTCTCTCAAATCATCTGAACCTTCTTCATTGCCTCAAATACTGACTCTGTCCCTATAAAAGTAGCCTTATTACTTCAAACCATCCAATGGATATCTATATCTCCTTTCATAGAAATCCTTAAATAAAGCCATCTAAATAATGGAGTGAACTATTTTTATAGGCAAACTCAATCAAAAGTAAGTGGCCATCCCTACTACCTTTAAAGTTAATAATACAGGCTCTAAATATGTCCTCTAAAGTCTGAATGGTACTCTCTTCTTGACTATCTGTCTGAGTATAAAAAGTTGTACTGAGATGAACTTGGGTACCATAAACCTTTTAAAAAGCCTTTTAAAAAACAGAGGTAAATTAAGTACCCGTATCTAAAATAATGGACAATAGAATCCTATGAACTTTCACTAACTCCCTAGGGTAGAGTCTGGCATAATCTTCAGCTGAGAACAAAGTATGAACTAGCAAGAAAAGAGCTAATTTGGTCATTCTATTCAAAATGAACCATACCGAATCATGCTGAGGACACGTATGAGGCAACCCTTTAACAAAATCCATGTTCAACACTTCCCACGTCCAAGTGGGGAGGCTGAACTACTGCAATGTACCACTAGGCCTTTGGTGCTCAACTTTAACCAGATGACAATTTGAACACTTAGCCACAAACTCTACAATATCATTCTTCATACCATTTCACCAATAGATTTCTCACAAATCATGGTACATCATAGTGGCTCCTGGGTGGATAGAGTATTGCACACTATGTACTTGCAAGTATTCATTGTCTCAGACCATCAACACACAGAACACACAACCTTCCCTGAAAATAAAGTACACCATCTCCCCCTTGGGAGAAAACCTTAACTTTCTAATCTCTAACTGTCTTCTTCAACTTAACTAAACTAGGATCCAAATCTTGTTTTTCCATCACTATGAAAACCAATGAAGACTTCAAACTATTCTAAACCCATACACTACCTTCAACTGAATTAACCAAGCTCACACCTAATTTAGAAAGCTGATGAACCTCAATGACTAACTTCTTCTTGTCTCTCTCAACATGAGAAACACTACCCATGGACAACCTGCTAAGGGCATATACCACTATATTTGCCTTCCCTAGATAATACAACACACTCATGTCATAATCTTCTAAGAAATCAATTCTCTGATGAAGATTCATATCTTTCTACGTGAACACATATTACAAACTCTTGTGATCATTGAATACATCAACATGAACCCCATAAAGATAAAGCCTCCAAATTTTTAAGGAAAAAACAATAGTTGCCAATTCAAGATCATGGGTAGGATAATTATTTTCATGGGATTTATGCTGTCTAGAGGCGTAGGCTATGACTTTGCTCTCTATATTAAAATAAAGCCAAGACCAACTCTGGAAGCATCACAGTAAACTAAAAATCTATCAGAACCATCTGGAAAAGTCAAGACTAAGGCAGAAGTGAGTCGAGTCTTTAACTCCTGAAAACTCTTCTCACAGGAATCTAACCACTAAAATTTGATCTTCTTCTGAGTCAATCGAGAAATAAGGGATGCAATAGAAGAAAAACCTTTACCAAAACATCTGTAATAGCCATCCAAACCCAAGAAACTCCTGATATCTCCCACTTCTTTAGTCTTTTGAGAATCAACTTGGATGCCATCACTGGAAATAATATGGACAGTAAAAGCTACTGATCTTAGCAACAATTAGCACTTACTGAATTTGGCGAACAACTGATGATCTCTAAGAGTCTATAATATAATTTTCAGATGGTCTACATGATCATTCTCACTACAGGAGTAGACAAGGATGTCAACAATAAAAACTATAATGAACATGTCCAAGTAATACTTGAACACCCTGCTCATCGAGTCTATGAAAGTTGTAGGGGCCTTCGTTAGTCCAAAGGACATAACTAGGAATTCAAAGTGACCATATAGAGTTTTGAAAGCTGTCTTTGGGATGTCACATTCTCTGAATCTGAGCTGATTATAGCCGAATTTGAGGTCTATCTTAGGGAAATAACTGACAACCTAAAGTTGGTCGAACAAGTCATCAATTCTGGGGAGTGGAGACTTATTCTTTATTGTGACTTTATTCAACTGATGGTAATCGATGCACATTCTAAGAGAACCATCTTTATTATGCATGAACAAGATTGGAGTTCCCCCACAGATATACAACAGGCCTAATGAAACCCTTGTCTAAGAGAGTCTTTAAGCAATTACTTCAATTACACAAGCTCACCTGGAGCCCTTCGTTAAGGGGGAATAGAGATAGGTTAGGTGCCTGGAAGGGCATCTATTCTGAAGTCGATTTCCCTTCCAGGAGGAACTCTAGAAAGATCTTCAGGGAACATGTTTGGAAATTCCCTTACTATTGAAACTAACTCAAGAATTGAAATCTCAAAATTTGAGTCTTTAACTCGGACAAGATGGTAAATACACCCCTTGGATATTATCTTTCTTGCTTTAAGATAGGAAATAAACTGACATTTAGGTGCTGAAGTACTACCTACCCATTCAATGACTGGTTCATTGGGAAACTAAAACTGAATGGATCTATTTTATAAACTAGGCATAGCATGAGTGGAGCCAATCCATGCCGAGAATGACATCAAAATTAGTCATATATAACTCTATTCGATCAACTAAGGTGATTTTTTGAGATATTGTGACCAGCTAATTTTTGTATACCCATATGGCTATAATAACTTTAACCATTAGGGCAGACACTGAGAAAAGGCTCTACTAACATTTCAAGACTGACATCAAAATTGACTGTTGTGTAAGGGGTCACAAAATAATGTAAAGCTCTAGGGTCTAATAAGATATAAACATAAAGATAAAACACCTGTAACATACCCGTAACCACATAGAAGAACATTCCTGATCATGCCGAGTTTGGAGAGCAAATAACCTATTCTAGCGCTGCCTACTGGTGGCAGTGGACGTGGCACCTTGCTGAGTTAGGCGACCTGGTTGTGCTGCGAAGGGTTAGTCTGCCCTTACTGGAGATTACTCCTTCCCCTCCGAGCAACCACCAGACACTCCTGGATCCTGTGTCCTGGCTTGCCACATCTAAAACACATATTACTACCCACTCTGCACTCACTATGATGGTTTCTGCCATATTTTCTATAAACCAAATTTGTGCTATCACTGTTCATACTACCCTGGGACTTAGAGCCTGGCACTTTCTCCGGACTGTCTTGCTTGAACTTAGGCACTTACGCACTAGTTGAAGATAGAGCTAGGGCTAAATTTTTTTGATGGAATTGAAAATGGTTACTGCCTTTTGAACTTGGCTAAGAAAAGTTAAAAATACCTATTCTGGCCCTCTTATTCTCTCTCTCCTTCTTCTTATACTTCTCTCCCTCAATCTGCTGGGCATAAACTATGAATCTAGATAGGTCCATCTCCTTAATCAATATAGCAGTCCTACACACTTTAACCATACTATCAACTACTCCAGATACAAACTTACTCATTTTAGACCTATTATCTGCCACCATAGTAGGAGCATAACTCGCCAACTGAGTGAACTTAGTGAGTTCTCCTTTACGATCATATTCCATTGCTTTAAGTTAACTCTTGAACCATAGCTTTCCTCAACTGTAGGGGAAAGAATCTACCTAAGAAAGTTGTCACAAACTTCTCCCATTTTATAAGCTCTTCATCAACACCTCGATCCTCCTTCTACTGCTTAAACTAGGTGTGAGCTATATCCTAGAACTGATATGCATCCAACTCTGTACTCTCACTTAAAGTGATACCCATGATATATGTTACTTTCTATACTATGTACAAAATTTCTTATGGATCATCCTTAGACTTAGATCCTAAAAACAGAGGGGGATTCATCTGAATGAAATCTTGAATCCTAACTACAACTGTATTTGCTACTGGATTTGACTGGAGCAATAACTAGATGGTTGTTCTGAGAAGCTATGGAATGGGATAGGGTAGTAAAAAAGGCTCTAAATTCGGCGTGAAAGATAAGCTAATTGAAGGGATCTTCCTAAATAGGTGGTCAGGCAGGCTAACCCCTATTCCTTCTTTTGTTATTTCTTCTAGGAGACATTGTCTGTAAATAGAACAAATGACAAATTAGAAAGAGGAATTACATCAAGCTCAAGCTCTTTTGCACAATATGAACATTGAAAGAAGGTAAACTCTTCTAAAAACATTTTGTAGCCTCTTATCTATAGGTGTGGTGTGTTTCATATTCATGAACAAGACTCTACTCAATGCGGCTTTCAAACTCCCTAGGATACTTTAAAACCTTAGGCTCAGATACCAAGTTTTGTCTTGATTCGAGGCTACCCCTTAGTCATAACAATGGTACTTATGACTACAGGTGACCACAAGTTAACCCATGAGCTGGTACCTGCTGCGAGCAATGAATAAAATAGTAATATAACACATAAGCAAAAGACAAACTGATAAGGTACCCCAAATCTGAATATTGAAATACGTGGCAATAACCTGCTTAAAATATCTGATAAAATACTAAAAACTAAATTATCTATCTAAAGTGACTGATAATAATGAAAGAAATGACTGACTATCTAACTGATTGTTTGAAATCCACTAAACATCATGAGGAGTTGATAGGACTAACCCCAACTAACTCTAACTGAATGAACATAAGGAAATAATAAAATATCTAAGATAAATATATCATGTCCCCAATGGATAAGGACTCACCACTATAGTTGCTGAGTAATGCTAAGCTGTCTAAGAACGATCAGGAAATTAAGTGTCCGAACCTCTATTATAAGACAACATAGCACAAAGAAAAATATGTGGCTAGTACTTTAAATATACTGGTATATGAGATGAGGACTGACTGAAATTCATGAGATAACAGACAATGAATGCATGAACATTTATTATTTAAGAATTTAAGACCAAGCATAAACATGATTCTAGGATAATCTGAAATCTGAAAGACTGAACTCTATATAACTAAGCAATTACAAAATATTTATTCTTTGGTCAAACAAACCTGATTTAAGACATATTAATTACTAACTTAAATCATGGGAAGTAACATGTAATCGATATGCTCTAATTTGATCTAATCAGGGTCCAACCTATAACCTCATTTGGAAAGGTGTCAGTACCGTGCCTTGGGTACTAATAATGGCTGTGTGGATCCACTAATCTATTATCCCGAAGGACCAAGGCATCAAGTCTAAACTGATGGCTGACCCTTGAGAGAAAGTCAATCCTAAATTAATGGGTGACTGCTCATAACCTATGTTAGCTATATAGTTCTGGAACCCAGGGACTGATTCTAATGACTCTGCCTAAACTAATGGGTATGCCGCTATCCCTGCATATTCTCGATGCTAAATCCTACTCCCAACTAAACTAACACTAACACTTAACTAGATTAAGTTTAACTGAGCATTATTTCTGAAGGTGCTCATCATAATTGCCTAATTATATTGACTGAGTAAGATAATAATATCCATGGCTTAACTGAATCATTACTTGAAAATCTAAGAAAATGTAAAACACAAAGGTATCAGGTGTTCATAACCCACCAGCATTGAATGACCATAAAATATAATAACAAAGCTTTAAAACTATAGTATGGAATCATGGTTCAAAGACCCAAAATACAGGCATTTTATCAAATATGCGTGAATCATGATATTGAACATGGAAATGTCTCAAAACATGAGAAAACAACATGACCTCATTGCCAAATTCACAATTTGATATTCTGACATGGAATTCAATTGAATATGACATGGGAAATGAAAACTTGAAATATGAAATAACCTACATTTCCATAAAATCATACTAGGACATGAATTGATACAAAATAGTTTAGAAAAACCTGAATAAACTCATTTTGAACATATACAACTTCATAATGAAGATCATATTTTAAATTAAAGAAAAGGTTTTTGGGCTTTATGGGTGAAAAGGGACCCATGGATTAATACCCCACATACCTTAATAACTGAATTCTAGAAGATTTCTTGGATTGGGAGCTTGAACTCTTGATTTCTTGGAGAAAAATCTTGAGTTTGTTCTTTGGGAAAGAGGATGGTTTCTTGAGAGTAATTTAGAGTGAAACGGGAAAATAATGCCCTTTTGGAAGTCCCAAATCACGTTAGTGATGAATTGGGTTTAGGGGAAATAACTCAAATTCCCTTGGGAAACTTAAATATAAAAGTTGGATAGAACACCCTTGGCATGCCACAACCCTTGCTTGGTTTAAGTGGCCATCGCGCCGTGACACTTGTTTGGGTCAAGCAGCCACCGCACCATGAACCACCTCGTATGTGAATCCACCCTCACGCCGTGGGGTAATCACAAGGCTTCACTATTTTATCCATCCAAATATGTCCCAAACCACGTCCAAAAGTCCCAAAACTCTCTCGAGACATACTTTTAACCTCCCTAAACATGAACTAACTCAAAAATCAACATTTTGAGGTCGGAAGACCAAAATAAAAATTCATAAAGTTTAGAGGTCTTAAAAATGGCTAAGTCCTCAACACTTAGTAAAATATTCAAGCCTTGAACTCCTTAAGCAAACAACTAAGAGATGAATCAAGCTTAGAATATTATGGGGTATTATAATTCTGGAAAAAGTATGAATCATGCATACAAGTTGTATGCTAGGGTATGACTAGTACTCGCACTCTCATATGATGATCAGTCTAGGATGAAAACACTCTATCCAAGGTATGGTTTGGCCTCTCCCTAGTTGTATATTAGGGTACAAATCATATGTTTCCTAGTCGTATGATATTTTGAGGATGATCTTGATGATTCTCACCAAGGTACAACTCTAAGGGTACTTCTCATACCTTAAGGTACGACTTGGATCTATATGGTCATATGTTGACCAGTATGAGAGTCTTAGGTGAGGCCTAAGGTATGATTTAAGGGACCAATCATACCCTAGGGTATTGTTTATATAGGGTGGTCGTACTCTCCTGGGTTCAAATTTTCACCTTTTTAAGATGAGGACATCTTAGACATTTCCAACCCTCCTAAAGCCTTGACCCATGACTTAAAACATTATTTAGCCTTTCATTCTTGATAGAGATAAGATCTAAAAACTTCTAAATACTCTACAGACTTATTTAACAATATTGGGGCTAGGGTTTATAAAAGAGGCCATGTAGAGACTTGAGGACCAAGAATCTCATCTTGAATCATCTTGTATAAGGCAAGTTAATCCTCCCTCATTGTTAGTTCCAACCAAAGGAATTTTTTAATATGTTTGAAACACTGATTGTGAATCATAAATGGTGGTTATAAAAACCAATATTGAAGGTTTTTGGTGCATATTGTTGTGTATTTTTTACTCTTGATTCAAATAATATTTTCACATATTTTTGGTCATGGTTTGCATATGTGGGTGCTTGTTGATTATGGTTTAACAAATGGGTCATGGGTAACCCTAAACTTAATGGTTTTTCCCATAGTTTTGGTCTTGTTAAAGGTGTGCCCACAAGGTATTTGTGATAATGTCAAAAAAAAATTATTAGTCACATATTAATGGTGTTTTGAACTAAGGCAATAGATTGATAAGTGTGAATGGTTTAAAAATGGTTTTGTAAAGGCCTTTTTGGCCATGAAATAGTTTAAATGGAAACCTTGGTGGTTTAATTGATTAAAATGGGTTCAAGTCCATAAACCTTTGATTTATTAAGTGTCCTTGTTGAACGATGGGTAGCGCCCCAAAATCATATAAATAGTTGATTGATAAAGGTAATGACATATGTATATTTACAACTAGTGTTAGTTTGATGATACCAATGAAGTTCCTTTGATAAGAAATTGACTAAATGGTTGGTTGTCTGTGAATGGTTTTAATTTAGGCTTTAAAGTGGGATATATTAGCCAATCCATGAAAGGCGGAGGTCCCGGGGGGACCAAAGTTGGAAACTCATGATTTACCGGTAGGGGTGTTCACGGTTTGGTTAAAAACCAAACCGAACTGCGAACCAAACCAAACCAATTAAAAAAAACTGACATTTGGTTAGGTTTGGTTTGGTTTGGTTTTAAATTTTTAAAACCGATACTTATGTGTTTGGTTTTGGTTTTACTCTAAAATAACCAATAAAATAACCAATCGAACTGATAAAAATTATATATATATATACATAAATATATGTATATATATGTATAAATACACATATACATATGCATATATAAATTATTTATATATTATTCATAAATAAAATATAAATATTTTTTATATTTTAAATTTTAATCATGAATTTAACTTTAGTCATAGCACTTTTAGTCATATGTCTCCATCTAGTTGATGGTACATTATGAGATTCTATATGATTTTCGTACTTTGAATGACAAATGATACTGATTGTGAAAATTATCTTGTTGTTTATGGGATTTTAAATGTGAGTTTTATTAGACTATAGTTAATCACTAATTTTGAACTTTCTCTTCGGTCCCTATTGAGCAAAAAAATTATGTGTTTACCTTTTGGAGGTTTAATCATATCATTTAACACTAAATTGACATTTTTGTTTTAAGGTTGAGAAACAACACTCGGTTGACATCTCATATGTTGGATTGAATTTTTTTTAAAAAAATTCAAATTTTATCAATAACTAAAGTTATAAACCGAAAAACCAAACTGAACCAAACTAAACCGATAAGAACCAAACCAATAATTATTTTTTGTGTTGGTTTGATTTGGTTTTAGAAATTTAAAAACTGACTAAGTTGGTTTGGTTATGGTTTTGACTAATAACTAACCCAAATCGACCCTTGAACACCCCTATTTACTGGTATGAGGTTTGGTTTTGGTGTCCCTTTGCATGATGTAACTCTTATATTCTTAGAGATGTAGTAGTTATTTAATATTCTCTTTGGCGCATGCAGAAAACAAGTGTCGGGGCCCTTTTAGCAGGTACCACAGACCCCATATATCCCATGGGTGAATTCTAAATGGTAAAGCTACAATCCCAGGTTAATGATTTCTAAGTTCATCCTAAATCCGATTCCCTTTCCTGGTATAGTTATATCTATAAATATGTATGGTTGTGAATGAATTTAGTTGTTTACTTTGTTTTAAGGGTTGGCATTATTTTATCATTATCCTGAGTATGTGCTAGAATTTACCCATCAACCCATCTTTGGGCTGCTGTATCCCCACGCAATATAAGAAATAACCATACTACTCCTTCAGCTCTTTGATCAAATTTGGGGACAGACAGTGTTAGATGGAAGTGGTGAGCTTCCATAGTTTGGAAGGCATCTATTTCATGTGATGGTTTACTTTACATACTTTTGTCTTTTCATATACTTGGTTTTTGGCTATAGTTGGGGGCATGTCCCATCTTGATACTCTTTGGTTTGGTTTAGAGGCTTTGTATGGACAACTATGAACTTGGCTATAGAATAGTTATGATTTATATATTATGTACCTTAGATTATCGTTTGTGGTTTGGTAGGTTGGTCATTGGTTGGATTGACTTAGTTGGGTTGGTCTAGAAAGTAAACCTATCCCAAAGTCATTATATCTTCTATTTGTCTATCTTATTATATGTTCGAAATTCATCCGACTCGGGATATATGTTAGTTGGTTGGATTAGATTTTGGGGGTGGTCTTGGCTCCCGGTTGGACTTGAGATGCCCATCACTACAAACCTCTAGTTTGGGTTGTGTCAAGTTGGTATCAGAGCCTAGGTTTCGGAGTCATGCGATATCCATAAAGCCATGTCAAGTAGAGTTTTGCTTATGGTTATGTCGAGTAACATACTTATAATTAAGAGGCTACGAGGAATTTAAGAATGCCTCACTTTCTTATTGTTCTATTTTGGGCTATAGAGTATAAGGTATTAAACTCCTCCCTAATTCTTCTTTTATTTTCCATTTCAGATCATGTCCTCTCAATGGTCTAAAGTTCATATAGATCTAGTCCTAACTCATGGGGCATAGACCCTGTCAAGGGTTGGAGTTTTTGATTTTCCCTGTAAAGTTCCACTAGTTTTCATTGACCTTACTTTGGAAGGTGGCACTTATGATCAGTCACCTCAAAGAGAGATTACCAATGCCAAGTTTCAATATTTTATTCATCTATTGACATATATAGTGAAAAATCTATCATGCTAGTCTGGTCTTATTGGTATGGGGGAGAATAAGGCAAAGTTGGGAAATAGGCAAAATAAGAGGTCTCAGTTTTTTGAATAAAGTGGAGGTCAATGATACTGTGGTAAGTGGTCTAAGAGAAAGAATGGGATGGGTCTTAACTCTTGTTCTATGTCTAGTGCTCCCTACCTAAAGCTATTAGGAGATAGATTTTTTAGATTGGTAATACTTCTAGGGCACAAGGTGCCCAATCTCAGTCCAGTAAGGCCCAATCCACACCATCCTATCCTCTTTGTTAGTTTTATGGTCGATTGTATCATAGTTATTATGAGGAAGGAAGGAATTATTCCTGTAATTATGGTTATTTAGGTCATATGCAATGGGAGTGTCCCATAAGGTTTGTTACTCAAAAAAATAGGACACTAGTTACCACTTATTTAGCTCTTGCACCAAGGGATGCTGCTTCTGGCTCCAACACTGATCGGGATCATCTCAATGACCTTACTATCCCTCAATAGTCTAAGGTATCTTCTGATGTTGACATTGGTATATTGAAAACTCTTTTTCTGTTAGGTATATTAGTTACTCAGTCTAGGGTCCCCTCTCTCTCATGTGACCCCATTTGTGGTTGTGTATTTGGATTTTGATCCCATAGTTATTTTGGACTTTTTTTCTATTTCTATCCCGATAGGTGACTCTGTGATTGCTAAAAGGGTCAGTAGGGGCTGTATGGTATCTATTGGTAGTAAAAGGGGCTTTGGTGGATTTGTTTGACTTAGATATGGTAGATTTTAGAGTCATTCTGGGGATGGATTGGTTACACTCATGCTATGAATCATTAAACTGTTAAACCCATAAGGTTGTCTTTAGACTCCTTGGTGAGTCAGATATGGAATGGGAGAATAGTTACCTGACAATCAAGGGAAAGGTTATATCATATCTTAGAAGCTTGGAGATGAATCTCCAAAGGGAGTGTCTCTACTATTTGGTTTGGGTTAAAGGTTCCAACTCTGAAGTTCCTTCCCTACATTTGGTTTTGGTGGTGATGAGTTTTCTAAGGTCCTTCTTGGTGACCCTCATAGTGTCCGTCTATTGGGGAGATTGAGTTATAGATTTGTCTTGTTTTAGATACTTATCAAAATTTATATTCTTTCTTTATAGAATGCTATTGGTTGGGTTAGGGGAGCTTTAGAAGCAATTAAAGGATCTCTTAGAAAAAGGTTTCATCTATCCTAGTATTTCTTCGTAGGGTGCTTCTGTTCTTTCATGCATAAGGGAGATGGTTTTCCCAAAAATACATAGGTTGACAGTAGGTGAATAAGGAATTTAGAGTGTCCTCATTATTGGATGGACCATGTATAATTATTATTATATAGAGTACTCTATTGGTAGTGTATGGTGGTTGATAAATGCTAGGTTTAAACCTAGGTGTTGAGTTTAATGAATGGGGTATGTTAGCTTAGGGATAGTAATATGAGATTATGGAGGTAGATTGGTAGGTAAGATGAGGTAGCGGAAGGGGTGATGTTGATGGATTAGGGAATACAATAGTGGAAAAGTTGTGACATTTAGGTTGGAAGTTCAGGTTGAACCTATGGATTGGGTTAAGTCATTGGATGGGTTAGAACGTAGAGTTTGGGTGACTATATTGGGCTCTAGGTGGCATTTGGGTAAGTGAGGTTTAGATATAGGAGAACCAGGCATCCCTAGTAATCATTTTTGGTGATACCCTTTAGAGTAGAGTGTTGTGCTTGTAGGTGTAGTAAGATGAAGATCGAGGGTTAATGTTAAAATTTTCTTTTAGCGGTGGAATATAAGCGACGACCGGGGTATATATTCTAGTGATTCTCTCCTATCTCAGTTAAGAGAGTACTCTATTAGTGTTGCATTTATTTTAATAGCGCTTATGCTTTAGGTTTGCATTCTGTATTCTCCTTGTTTCCTAAATATGAATCCTAATCTTACATTACATTACCAATGATATATATGGTCATGTGTCTTTTAGCGTCTAGTCCTAAGGACTCCTTCTATCGTGTGTTGTGTTGGGATGGTTCTTTATTCATAACCTGGGTGGTTTCTATGAAGTATCTCGTGCCTATGGTGTTGTGTCTCATTTTGTTAGTCTCTTATTGAGTAGCATGGATGATTCTTGCACTTTATATCCTCAATGACCCTTTTATGTTAGGGTGGTAGTGGCTTTGGACATGTAGTGATATTTTGAAATAGAGGAGAGGTAGAAGTCCCTCAATAGGGAAGAGTCTGGGGTGACTATTGGAGCTAAGGTTTTGGAGGGTGAGGTAAGGTTGTTGTAATGAGGAATGATTAGGAGAGAAGTAGGTGGTAAAGAATCCTATGAGAGATGATAGAGGTTTCTAAACCTTTAAAAGGATAGATCATACCGCGGGTATAAAAAAGGGTAGGCTTGAATGTTGTGATTGATAGATGTACTATTGTTTTGTTGGGCACTTGAGAATTTTGATGGGGCATGATGCTTAGGTATAGTGATGGAGGTTGAGTAGTGTTTTGGGTAGATGTAAGGGATAGAGCCCTGTGGCCTAAGAACCGCTTTTAACTCTAGATAATCTTGAACATAGAGGTGGCGTATATCAAGATTCAACCTTTCTTAGTGATGTATCCTTGGGACATTGTAAGTTGAATTGGACTTTCACTCTAGCATGGGTTCCATTAATTTGGTATTGCATATGTTTGTGTTGAGGTAAGTTATGGATGATCCTTCGTTGGTTGGTTTCTCTGGGCGATATTGGTATCTTGGATTCTTTGTCCTATAAGGAGGTCTTGGTGAGGATCTTGTTTGGTAAGTTCGCCGGTTGCAAACAAAAAGGTGTGGCTTCGTTGAAGGTTCAATGCTGGAGCCTAAAGTCCAAGGAAGCCATTTGGGATGCGGAAGAGGACATGGAGTCCAAGTATCTGCGTTGGTTCTTCTTTCTAGAAACTCGTGCTTAAGGTATGTGTTCTTTATCATAACTTGGTTAAATTAATGGTTAGATTTCCTTGCATCTTGTTTTCTAACTTGGTAAAAGATTGGAATAAAGTTGGTGGGGTGCAAATCGTACTTGGGGTATGTGATGATATGATCGTCTTGGGTTATGCCATTGTCTTCTAATTTGGTTGAAGGAAAGATTGAGGGGTATTCATTTATTAACTCATTCTTGTGCTTGCCTTTACCCATTATTCGAGGATGAATGATCTTAAGTGGGGGATAATGAAACACCCTAAACTTGGATGCTTAGAAAAATATCCTAAGTTGAGTATTCTGGGAAAGGTACGACTCGTGCATACAAGTCTTATACTAGGGTACGACTAGTACCGATCGTCTCATATCTTGATTAGTATAGGATGACAACATTCTATCCAAGGCATGGTTTGTCCTCTCTCTAGTCATATGTTTGGGTACTTATCGTATGTTGCCTAGTTAT